>NC_051309.1:152002197-152305228 GCF_015220235.1 Choloepus didactylus
GAAGACAGGTTATATATTAAAAGGATTCTGTTAAATATGAACCACTCAGTTATTAAGACATTTGTGCATCAATCTTATATTTATCCTTCACATACTATGCCTAAGGGCAGTAGAGGATACTTCAGAGAAGCATTAAAAATCCAGTCCTGCCTTCAAGGAATTTACAATTTAGTTGGGAAGAGAAAGAGAAACACATAGGTGACAAGTACAATAACAATATAAGAAATAGCAGTGTGAAACAATTTAAGATATATCAAAGCAAAGTCTAATTATTTTCCAAATGAACAATAAAAGACTCCAAGAGGGAAAATAAAGTTGATTAGTAAGATATCATGAAGTCTTGGAATCCCAAAAGGAAGAAAAATCACTTTTTTTTCCTTTGGAAGGGAGACAAGTAGGGGGCAGTGGTCATGAGAAGATAGGGCTTTTCAGGCTCCTGTTTTTGTTTATTCCTTTCACAGCATCTAGGAGCAGAGGTACTTAAACTGATGAAAGAACAGAAAAGAATAGTAAGAAGAATATTTATGTCATTACTGAATCACCAGGTCATCTCTAGGGGTCCTGCTCATTCTCTCTCTATCATCTTCAAATCCAGATCCAAGTTACAGGCTACATGAGAAGAGCCTCTAAGGGAGAGAAACTTCCAAACCAAGCCTCTGGTACCCCATCCCACCCAAACTAAACACTGATGATCCTTCTCTGCGTTTCATTTTCATTCTGGGTTTCCTTTAAAATTCAATAAATTCATTAATAACCCATAGTTGAGCACAGTACACATCTCTTGACCTAAAGAGGCTATTAATATCTTCAACTTTACAAGGTTACATTTCTATCTCTGAAGCACTACTACAACATCAGCAAAACTCTTATATTACCATGCATAATGTTCAACTACATCAAGATGTGCAGCTGGGGCAGTTTTTATTTTGTTCACAACCAGAAGATTACCAGATATGAGTGGACACAGCAAATGTGAGTAGAAACTTATTCTGAAGAAATTTTTGCACAACATAATGCCTTGTACATAGTAGGGATTTGGACGTTTCTGTGTTTGAAGAATTAATTGGACTCATCAACATTCTCCAGGTTCTTTAAATATTCATTCCATCCCAATTCCCATCGCCAGGTTAAAATTAACAACTCTATTTCTGATTTTAAGGAAAACAGGATTCAGAAAGGGAAACCTTTACCAGTCAAGGTAGTTCATCAAATCTAAGACAAACATTATGTTGTGATTTTATAGAAGAGGGAATCAACCTGGGTTTTAAATTAAGGTTTGACTGAAATAACTTTAATCTTTATGTTACAACATGCTGTCTCAAATTTAATATAATTTAGTTCTAATAAAAGGTGATTTTGATTGGTAAAAATAGATCATCACAAAGTTTCTCTCCAGAGTTAGGCATAGGATCTTTGAATACAACAGCAATAATTATGTATTTATGGTTTAGCATTCTAATATTTAGTACTACTATGTAACTTTTTAAGTTTTCAATATAATTTGACAGAGAAAACCTAAGATGTTAGAAATGTAAAATAACCAAAAGAGAGACAAGGGAATAAGAAAGGTATCCTAAATCTGTCCCAAAAGGAAACATCAGTTCCTAAATAAATAGTTCAATGTAACTGGACTGTTTGGTCTAAATAAATACCAAATGTCTTTTGTAGGCTGACTAGAGATGTAATTTTTGCTTTAGTTATTTAAAATTAAATAGTTAACATAAGATCACCTATTAAAGATGGAACAAATGTAAATATGTTAATCTAAAATTTCTTCAACTTTTGAATATTGGTTTGAAAACCTTTATTCGTAGAAGTAACACATTTTTGGCTGTCAGAACATACTGAAATGTTACTTGAAACCAATTTACTCAACAAATTAAGAGAACATAAAATAAGGCTAGTTGCTGTTTTTGTTTTTAATGAGAATAAACAAATTCTAAAGCTAAAATATAACTTTTGTTCTGACTCATGACCGTAATTTCTTGCATGGGAAATTAAATTCAGCTTGCCTTTAAATCCTGTACTTCTTCTACCAGTTAAGCAATTATGCATCAGAAACATGTCTTAGCTGTAAGCCTTCAGTTCTAAACACATTGTACATACACACATTCCCCACAACTGTTCTTAAGAGTGCATCAGATTATCAGATTGCCCTTATGACCTTTCCTAAACACAAATGCCTGTCCCCTCCCGCCTCTTCCCCCAAACACAGTGTATCTATGGATACAGAATCTCAGCATGGGGTAGGGCCAGGCATAAAGAGCTTGAAAACATTCCTCCGGTGATGCTGATACATGCCCAGGTTAAGAACCACTGCCAGAGAGTACTCCTCTCCCATATATGCATGTACTAGAAATAATGTTCTTACAAATGTAAAAACATCAGCTGACTGGAAGGAAAAAAAAAAAAAAAAAAATCACCACCAAAATAGCCCTCCCCAAATTACCTTTTCCTTCTCTGGGTTTCTTCTTTATACCTAACTCAGGAGACCCATTGGAAATTGGTGATTGCTGGGTCTTTGGTTTACGGCCAACTGGAAAAATAAGATATTGAAACCAAAAATTAAAAACAAACAAAAAAAAATAGTAGAAGCATGATTAGCAGATTCTCTGATAGCATACTCTTCTTGAAACTGGGAAGTTAATCTGTGGATTAACATACTCAATATATTTGAAAAGCTGCTTCCAAAAAGAGCATCAAAAACACTTCTGCAATTTTAGATTACAGCAGTAAGTAGGTAGGAATCTCATTGTATATGGCAAATCAGGGAATACCAATCTAATATTTACACAGCCAGAGCCTGTTTGCTAACCTCTTCCATTGATATAGCAAGGGAAACAAATCCTAATATGAATTTTTTTGTTTTCTGTTCTACAGGATTGTTAGAAATAGCTTCACCTACCTATTGCATAGGATTTGATAACCTGTGAAGTGCTTTGAGTTCAAATGAATAAAAGTAAAAAATAGTATTTTAAACACTCTCTACTGCTCTGAGCCAATCAATTCAACAGAATTTCAGTATACATGTTCAAATTTCAATGTGGTAAGGAAAGGGTCAAACAATTTTCCAAATAATTATTTTATATGTTTAGTAAGTGGTTTGTCCTTCCCCTTTGCTCCTCACGTCTCCTACAAGATGCCCTCATTCATCTACAATGAACTGAAAAGCAAGGGTTACACATCTCTACACTGGAGAAGGTGTAAGTCTGAAATGAATTGTATTTGATCCTCCACACTGATGGATGTATACTGGCAAGTGAGAAGAAGCCTTAAGAAAGAGATTGGGAATATTCAAGTATATTATATTATATTTGCAGATTAAATATCTTATTACTGATTAGGCAACTATCATACAGCTGGAATTTCTGATTTTACTCTATTCTTCATTAGCAAGGATTATGAAGATTATATAAAGAGCTAAACTAATGTGTCTTAATTTATATTTCAAAATGCATAGCTGCTATTTTCCAGGACTTCATTATGGTAATCCCAAACACTAAGACTCCTTGTTTGGCAAAAATCAGTAAAGTTCACTAGTCCGCTAATTAGAAAATACGGCTTAAATTTCTCAAGTTATCAGTACAAATTGGTCAATAATAAGACCTACATTTTCACTGTATCCTAAATTTAAGCACACAAGTCCAACTTCCTCAAAGGAAAGGTTAGCTCAAAAAGACTTAATTTATTTTGTTGTAAAGCAGCATTTCCAAAGCATGCTCCTTGAGACATTAATAGGTTTATTCCTCAGTAGGAATAAGGGTTCTACAATCAAATAACTCACAGAACACTACATGCTTTCCTCTCTTGGCAGATTGACAATGCATATTAGTATAGTAAAGATTTGAGAATAGAAAGAAGGCTTTGCTATTAAAAAACTACCTAACTTTATATGTCCCAAATGTATTTAACCACAAAGACTTTTTATAATATAAACAGTATTATATGTAATTTTAAAATAGTCATTAATGAAGAGTTTTCAAATAGATAAAATTACTACTAAATTGGCAAATTATTTCTTGGTTTATAACATAACATGCAGATAGATCAACCTACTTATCTAGGGGTTCTGGTTCCCAAATGTCCCCTGCTTTTCACAATCCTTTCCACCTTCTTTTAAATCTAAAAATGTCTTAAGTATTCTGTAACAGCTCCTATTGGATTTAACGAGCCAAAGACTACAGCACACGGTGTGTCTTTTCTTTTGAAACATTTACAGTGGAAGTGATTCCTCCTTAATTTTCTCATTCATACTCTCTCAAGGTACATGTAATCTATATGTATTATATGGGAAAAGGGACTCTCTTATTCTTCATGGTATCTTCCACAGCAATAAGTACATAATGGTGCACACTGTAGCAATTCAAAACACTTCTGCCTAATTAATGAAAGAAAAATACCATTATTTCCAACACAAGTTTTCTCTTATTTTTATCTTTGATTTTTTTTTTTCACACTAAAATGTGAAAAAAGACAAGGGTGAGAAAGCAGAATTAGATAAGTACCCAATTATTTAGGATGTCAGTTCTTTCAAGTTTTACCTTTGATTCAAACAGGAAAAGGACCCGATTTCTGCCATCTCCTCATGATGTTAGAGATGTGCTGGAGCCTTGTGCCTCACCAACTGGGATCAGGTGAGCAGAAGTTTCATCAGCAGTCAAGTAGTAAATGGAACTGTCCCCTACTTTACCCACTGTTGAGCTGCCAAATGTTTTAACTTAACCCTCTCTCCTGAATTGGAAAAAGTTTATTCCACTTACAAGTCTCTGCTGACAATGCTGGTGTCTCAAAGCAGAGGAAAAAAAAAAAAGGTACTTTTTTTTTTTTTAATGTTCACAAAAGAAGCGGAATGTAGAACTATGAAAAAGAGAAAAGAAATATTTCTTTTTTAAGTAATCAAATACCCAAATAGAACAGAAAGTAGAAGAAAGGATAACAGAGATGAACAGGGAATCTCTGAACTTCCTTCTGTGTGTCAAATACCTGTTAAAATCTCATTCTCAGGCAAGTACTATCAGAAAGCAAATAGTAACTCCTTGAAACATTTGGAACACATTAGAACTCAAAACTAAAATCTCAATTTGTTGAGTCTTTCAGAGTATCTAGGTAAGATGACACAAATCTTAAATCTACAACTTATGTTATTTTCTGTATCCCTTGATGAAGAAAAACAAATCAGAAAACATTTAATTTGCCTTCACGGAAACTTACAAATATACTGTACCTTTTTTCTTTTTCATTGGTTCATGGCTATCTGGTGATGTAGGAATAGGAGAGGTATCCATTGGTTCAGACTCTTCAGTTGACACCTCCACTACAGTTTCTGTAATGACATCTGGCCTCATAGCAGCATGGATAAATTCTGGAGTTGATACACAAGGAGGAACAAATACTTCCACTATAAAAAAAATTTGAAAAATTAAAATTTCCCAACCCCATTAATGTCTCTTATGTGGACAGTTCAATATTTAGAAGAGGTGAGGTGCGGTGAGGTGAGGTGAGGTTTGTTTAAAGAATTAATCAAAGCAGGATAAGAGCTTAATACAGAAGAGGTTCATTTGCTGAATATTCAATATAATATAAAGTATGTAAGGAAATAAATGCAAAGAAAATCATCTTGAAGGAAATATTAATCTTCTGGGTAAAGTTGGGATCATCCCCTTATTCACTACTTTCAGATACTTGCAAGCTCATTATAGAAATTTTGAATTATTTTGACAACTGGGAAAGCACCGGAAAATAAAGTGATAGTATATAATAGTGAGTTCTTTAATAATTACTTTCCTTCCGCATACCCATAATTACTCTTTAACTAGGTAATACATGTACATGGTACAAAATTAAGATTTGAAAAGGGGTACTTTATTCAGTGAAAAGTAAGCATCCCTATAGTTCATTTTATAATATGAAAAGGAAAACCTGACTCATTAAAATGAATATTATTACCTTTCAATATTTAAGATTTTATTTAAAGGAACAAGGTTCTGATGTTTGGGGTCACTAAAATAACACATACAGATTGCTATCTGGTATTCTATTTCATACAATATGTTGCTCCAGCTTCCTTCCCATATGCCTGAATAATCAGGATCTAACATTCCTATTTTAATTAAGATATGCAGTTAGTACATACCATTATAGATTAGTACACTGACCAAAATGCCCTAATTTTCTTCTCATATCCCTGAAAAATTAATGGGATTCCTATTCTAAATAAAATGTATGGTTGCTCATTTACTGTAAATCCCTATGAGGAGGAAGGCCAATTTTACTCTATCAAGTCAGCTAACATTTAAAATCAGAACGAATTAAAATTTGGACAAATGACTGTCAAGGACAATCTTAAAGGAAAAAAGAGACCAAAAGAAAAGGAAAACTCGCAGGCTGAAGGGATTGTAAGGAAAATGGTGGAAGCTGCCTCCTCTTTCTGCCATGAATGGCTGGTTCCCTGAGTTACTGCCCATTTATCGCTAAAAAAAAAGGCTTGAAAGTGGTCATGCGGGCAACTACCTCATCTGCCATATTCTTAGGGACTATATCAAGACTTATAATTTATCCAGTAAGGAAAAAGAAATATTATAGATAGCAATTTAATAAACTTTGTGTTTCTATAGCATATATCTTCTGTATCATTTATTTGAAAATTAAATATTTAAAAATATTTAAGATTTGGGGACTTTGACAAAGATCAATACTGCTGTCAGGTATTTATGCATAAAAATGACCTTTAAGAATGCAAAAATCCCTGTGCAGTTAAAAAAAAACAAAAAACACCTTCATTCTTTAGATACTCATGTTGATGCAACATGTTTAATTTAAAAATGAATGGTTCACATACCAGGACTTCTTGAATCCCTCAGGCAGGTAGGAGATTCCATATGAAGCAGGGCTTCAGCAGCTTCAATTGTCTTATCTGTACAGTGTGCATTACTGCTATGAACTGATGCTTCCACTAGGGGAAAAATAAGTCCTACTCAATTAAAAATGATTTTCATAGGCTCACACTTATTATTAAACCCATTACTAAACTAAAACACACTGCTGTATAAGAAATAAATATAAATTCACTCCCATGTGATAATTCTAAATAAGCCATTGATAAATTAGTCTATATTAAATTACTTACAGAAATAATTTTAAAACCCAAACAAACTAGTACCTAACACTTTGTAAAATGAATGTTGATTAATAAAGCAACCAAAGAGATTGATTAGAAATTACTAAGAAATTTCTGGATCTTATCCAAAGGAAAACTAAGACAGATAACTTGAAATTTGAACCCTGTATCAACTTTAGGCCAAAACTTGGTGAGTAATAAAGGATAGTTGTAGATTAACAGTCCTATGTGGTCAATTATATATTTTGATGTACTGTCACTGAAGTCAGGAGTAAGGAGCTAGCAGAATCAGTCAGAAATAAATCATATTTCTAATTTAATTTAACGAATTCATTTGACTCTTACAGACTCTCCTGAGTGAGTGAACACTCCCCAGTCAGGGTTGCCTGGATAATAACATGCATTTGCTTTAGCACCAGAACACTTGGGAACTTTCTTCACAGTATCTTGCTTTCTTCTTCAGGACCTTACTGGACTTGGCTGAGCTTTTCCCTAAGAAATTTTATAAAAACAGTTTCCATGTTTTTTCTTTCATGCAGGCTTTTCTAATTCTACTACCGTTCATATCTCTCTTCTAACGCTTATTTTATGCTTTGCTGATTAAGTTGCTTGTGAAACAGCAAAGTATACAGCAGTGGTTTGGATTTGCAGGACCAACATCTTGGGTGCTATTATTTATGCTACCCTGGGCAAGAAACTTAATCTCTCTTAAACCTCAGTTTATTCTTTTACAAAATAGGACAATTACTTACCTTATATAGTTGCAAGAATTAAGTGAAATGATTTCTACAAAACCCATAGCACAATGCCTGGCATATAGATTAGGACTCAATAAACGGTGATTTTTTTTTTTAATCAATTCTATAAATTTATAAACTCCTGGGTGGCAAGGAGGCTATCTTAACTCATCTTTGTATCTGCTACAGTTCCTAACCTAAGATCTTCCATATAATAGGCATGCAAATATTTCTTTTAGGTACTGAATTTAAGGACAATCCATTGACCTTACAGAAAAATTGGTAATTCAAGCACAAACTTATTATCCTAAATATACATTAATTTCACATCCTGTCTTAAAATATTGGATAGAGGTTCTGATTTGAGATAGATTCTACTCAAGACATCCCTGGAACTAACAGAAAATATTTATACGAATTTCATAAAACCATATTACAAATTCACAAGTTCTACATAATAAAAACATGAATCCTTTTAAATTTTTTCCAGAAAACTTTTAATTTAAAAAAATCCACTTCGTCTCAAAATTCACCAAATGCTAAAACCTCAGCCTTCAAAACCAGTCCTTTGGAAAGCATTTATAAAAATCCAGTGACTGTTTTACCACCTGTTGCACATCATCCACACTCTCACCAAGGTACTGGGTCTCTCCAGTTGCTCTTTCCATTTATGGAAATCTGCTCAAAGCTAAATGGTTCCAGGGAGGCAGCCAAACCTCTAAGTAAATCTATCTTTAGGTGACCCTGCTTACTCTTATCTGCAGCTTCACTGAAGCAAAGGATTCAATCAGGCCTTCTAGCTCAACTTTAAGAGCCTTAGTATTAATAAATATAAAATATATTACCATTCCAAGTATTCTTTTTCAAAATGCTTCCCTACAATAAATTTAAAACACACACACACACTGATTAAAAAAAAAAAAACCTGGAAAGCAAATTCTCAGGTTTTTCAACTTTATTCTAGGAACCACATTCTAGTTCAAAGTCTGCTTGTGTTGCAATTTTGCTGTTGTGTTAGGTGCTATTAATAAACCATTCTGGATAAATTAATTTCTTATGTAATTATATTGACATACCCTAAAAACTCTACCCTATTAAAATCAGACCCTCAAGTAATCAGTAATAGAGCAACAGAATTTTACCAAATTCTAAAATGTTTTAAGTTATAAACAAAATAAAATTTGCCTAACAGTCACATATAATGCTGCCCTAATTCTTAAGTACTTTAAGGTACATTTTCAAATCCATGATTTCATGAACGATTAAGTTTGTTATGTCAATGGAAATTATTTCTTAACAGTGTATTTTCTTGTTCACATTTCCAACCCCAACCTCTTCCTCTCAAGATTCAACGTATTATCCCAGACATACATTATATTTACAGAATAAAACAAATAAAATGTATACAAATTTAAGAAAGTTTACTTATTCATACCTTAAATTCTGGATGAGATTAAAAATGCATAAATTCTCTATGAATTATCAACCAGAGGATCTAATACTATAAGTACAGTCAGCAAATGACTGTTAAGCATTTACCATGTGCCAGGAAGGACCTGTGCTATGAATCAGGGATATCTGGCTTCTTGAAGCTTACACTAATAGAGCATCAAAAAATAGAAGTAAAAAATTTCAAAACTAGATAAAGGTGTAAAATAACTTAAAGGTAGTCTGTAAACTAAACAACTTACTAACAACTTGTAAAGCAGAAGACAGGTTTCTAATCTTTTTGATGCTTACTAATTTTACTTTTTGTTGTTTTTATTTACTAACTTAAACAAATACTGCTAAACACATTCAGACAAACAAAAATCTAAGAGTCCAGTCGTAGGTTCAATTTACAACAGTGTACTCATGACAGTTTCCTAAATAGTTAAGGCGTTTTGTAAGTGAGCACTATCTCTCTATACCTAAGTCAAGGAGTAATTCTGATAATATAATTTCAAGAAATATTTCTCCTACTCAAGTTTGTATAATTTTTTTTAATTTTTCATACTATTTTGCCCAGATCAATAATTCAAATACAACTTACTCTAAAATTTGGCACAATTCTGAGGATAAACATGAGTTTAACAGTGTTGAGTTAATCAAAGTAATCAAACTACAAGGAAGGGCTGAAAAGTAAAATTCCTTCTCTGAAAACTTGATTTACTGATATCTTTCTAGCCCTGTGTATGAAATACATGGGAGGAAAAATGTAAGCAACTCATTTTAAAAATAAACAATGAAGCTGAAGTAATCTGATTGATAACATTTTCTAATCACCACTAGTTGGTGTTGCCGGTCAATCCTCCTTGCAGAAATAAATGCATCAAATAAATCCATTTAAATTTTAATCATAATGCCAAAAATAACATTTGCTTATACTCTGGTTTACTACTGGTAAAAGTTTTCTTTTGTTCCATTTCTATCTAATCAAATGGTGTTTGTATGTTAGACTATTCCAGACTCACTCAACAGCTGTTACAAAATACCAAACTTGGTAATTAAGTCTGACAAGAGGCATACCTCTCAGCTTTGCAGAAAAAAATGCTGGCAATGGATCTAGTTCATAACAATGTTCTCAGGTCAAAAATAAAATTTAGTAGCAATCTAGTTTGAAAGCAGTGGAAAAAAATTAGAAAACATAAACTAATATTACAAGGTCATCATTCAACTACTGCACCTGATTTACCACAGTGTATCCCCCTAATGCCCCAAGGCTATAACATAATAGGTAAGTGAACACAAACGAAAGAAATGAGGAGGGGGAAAGGTGAAGGTCTGGGACACTCCATTTAAATAAACAGCCTCTTGACCTTCCAATCAATATAGCTACTTTATAAGGTGTAAAAGAAAACTAAAATTATCTTAACCAGAGATGTCCAATAAAAATATATGAGCCACGTATGTAATTTCCAATTTTCTAGTAGTCACATTAAAAAAAGAGTAAAAAGGGAAAATATCTTTTGTTTAACCCAGTATATCAAAAATATTGTCATTTCAACATGTAAGCAATATGAAGAATTTTTTTCCACTGCTTCAGTTAAATTTAAATGGATTAAAATTAATAATTCAGTTTTCTAGCCACATTTCGAGTATTCAATAGCTACAATGGCTGGTGACTACCATATTGTTAATAACGTAGACCTAAATGCAACTTTAATTCAGCTATTCTCAAACTTTTTTGGTCAAAGACCCTTTTACACTAAAATTAAAGAAAACTACAAAAAGATTTTGTTTATACAGGCCTTGTCTAGAGACATTTATCAAATCTGAAACTAAAACTGAGAAAACTTTACATTTATTAATTCATTTAAAGTAACAATAAACCCATTACTTGTAAAGATAAAAATATTTTTATGAAAATAACTTTTCTGAACCAAAAAATATTGAGTGAATGGCTTTCTTTTACATTGTTGCAAATCTCTTATGTTTGTTTTAACAGAAGAGTCTCATATTTTCTTCATTCAATCTACTTCAATATCATATGTCACAAATCCTCTAGAAAACTCCTCTGTACGCTTCTGAGAGTAAAAAGACAAATGATATTTTAGTATTATTATGGAAATAGTTACAACTTCACAGACCCCCTGAAAGGTACTCAGGACCCCAAGAAACTCTAGACAATATTTTGGGAGCCACACTGTTAATTTATTATCAAATGTAACTTATAACAACCAAATTCTATCCTCATGTTTCTGTAAGTTTTAGCTTTTAAACCTAAACATTAGTGTAGAGGTGAAAAATATGAATCCATTTCAATAAGTAAAACAATATTTTGTCCATTTACCTACATACACAAAGGATTTTTTTAAGTATTTCTTTGCTGCAACCTGAACATTCAAGCTATGAATAACACAAGTTTAAGTAATTTTCAAGAACATTCTTTTGCCTGCCCTTGTTTAAATTTGTTTCTCAAGGAAACTGTTTTATGTTCAATAATCCTGATTGACCATATAGTGATGATACACTTTAACTGAGTTTTTATATGAAATTTTAGTACTGATGCTGCAATAAATTCTGAAGGTTAATTCCTTAAACACATCCTCAAATAAAATGTTTTAAAAGAAAATTAATGCCAGCCGCATTTCAACATAGGCTTCATCTTTTCACATACTGCTAAGTTTGATTTTTCCAATTTGATGATCTCAAGATTGTTATTAAATATTCCAATTTACAGTATGTTAGAAATTTCAGATTCAAATTACAAAAAGAACTTTGACAAATTAGACATTTGTCAGTGAAAATATTTAGGCTAAATTTCCAGAAATTTCTCTCCTTTCCATTTAACTGCATTAAGGTAGAACAAATATTCTGGTGACCCTATTTCTTAAATTAAAAAAAAGACAAAAAAAAAGTCAAAGCAAGTTAACTTGAGAATAAGAGGGGAGAATATTTTAAATTGAAAATCTCCCAGAAAGTCCAGACCATATGTACATATAAATATTAGGAAAGTAAACAATGCTAAACATTCATTTTTGCTATTATAAGCTATATATACTAGAAATGAGCCTAAATTTCTAAATACACTATACCACAGACTTACTCAACATAAAACATGGCCTCAAGTTCCAACCTGTCATATATTTGTATTTTTAAAGATTGGCTAAATTAACCTTTCACTTACACAATGAACTCACAAGTCACATTCACTTACATAGTGTAATGTAAAAAAATCCAAGAACAGGAGAAGCCGTAGCTTTCCATTACATATTTCAGAGCTTTATAATTTTAGAGTTTTAAAAGTCATTAGAGATCATCTAGTCAATCTAGCCTCTTACAGAAAATGGAGCCTCAAAGAGGTTCATTAGCACACAGCTAGTTGAATGAAAGCTAGGTACAGATCCTCACTCCTGACTTCAGGGTCAAGGCTCTTATACATCATGTTACCAGTAAAAGTTTTATGACGAATATCAAGTCTTTATCACGAAAAATATTTTGTACATTAAAACAACACTCATTTTAATAAATATGCTATTTAGCAAGAAATGTGCACTATTTATTTTATCCTTTATTCAAACTCCTCCTGCGGCCTAGTTGACAGTTACCTAAGAAGAACACACACAGTTACTGAAAGAGGAAAATCAAAAGTATATTTCTAGTACCTTAATGTGCAACAACAGTAGTGATGATACAAACCACTCTAACAAGGTCCATTATATATATTAAAGCTTATCTCCCCTAGTAAATGTGCTTTAATAGGGACCAGTGTGTATCAATCAACAACACATTTATAGCAATCACTTTAGGTATATTAACATTTATGTATTTTACAGATTTTCATATGTCTCCTCAATTAGACTATAAAATCTTTATAATGAAGAATTATGTCTAACACTTGCTGACCTCCCCAAAGGGCGATTAAAAAAGTTATCATTCTGTCCGTTTTACAGGCACAAAATTTTACACTAAACATTCCTCTCCCAACATCACTGGAAATTAGCAGCAACAAAAATTTAGAACGATGATGCTCAATTTTCTAGGCCACCTCTCCTCCGCAACTTTTGATTCACCTGGGTAAATCAGCAAACTTGTCTCAAATTTCGTTTTAATATAGGGTTTGTAAAGGAGCTTCAGATTACACTGACATGATTGAGGAAACAATCTGAAAACAATTATACATTAACTTCACAAAACATGATGATAATAAAAAGTTACGAGGTTTGTGTAAGCTAGAAACTGCAGTAAGGCTGGAAAACTGCAAAGTTAACTTTGTTTTAAACCCTCATCAAGGGAGATAAAGCTTTTGTAATTTCAAACTGAGAACTGTCTAGAGCCACTCCAAGCAAAGTATCTAGAGTTCACATTTTGCTAGTAATTCCAAAAGCTTATGAATTACCTCCCATCGGCAAATTAAACCCTCGTCACAGCATCTGCCAAAATTCTCTGACTGGAGGAGTTTTAAGTGTCATTAATTTACAAGTATCATTAGAACCACTAATATAAACCCAAAACTTCCATCCCTTAATTGATATGTTATTAATGGACTGGACATACAAAAAGAACCAAAGTTCTCACTCTGCTCTGCGTCTTATTCACTAAAACTTAAGTTCTTTCTGCGAACAGAAAATAACTGTCAAGTGGGATTTAATCACTAAGAGTAAATGGTGGCTTTTCTTGGGGAGCTCTGAAATGTATAGAATGGCTGGTAACTTGTTATGCTATACGGTACATACACCGTAAGTACCGCTCCAGACTTTATTTGAAGTTAAAAGGTCTTCTGCTATGTAAAAATAAACATAATATATGTTCATGATTTCTCCAATCAAACTGAATCCCTAAGTTTCATCAACTAAACCACCAATTTCAAGCCTCCTGCCTAAAAACAATGGATGGAAAAGGAAGGGTAAGATCTTTTACAACCTTAGTTTTCGGTGATCATTTCTCATCTTCCAATTCCCACTGATGGCGATAATGAAATAGGATCCGGGGAAAGTAACATGTATGCTTATTACAGTTAGTAGTCGTCAAGCACCGCTACAACAATCCAAGGCCCTCACTGCGCTGGCTGCTATTAAGTACAGCTTCTTTTTCTATGTAAGTTAAGTCCGTGCCCTTCCGCTGCAGCAGTGGCGCTGCACATCCCCCACTCCTGCGGCCACTTCCGTGTTTACACTCCTCTTCCCTCCAATTCCATGCGTACATTGTCAGCTTCACTCCCGCCCAATCTTCATTGGCCCAGCTCGGGCCTATAGTCCCGCCCCCAGAAAGCAACGTTCTTATTTGGAACATCTCAGAGAGCAGATTGGAACCAGAGGTCTGTCAATCCCGTCCTTTCTGTCCTCTCCCGGGCGCTTCCGCTATGGTGGGAGGTTTGGGGGGGAGGGGAAAAGGGGGCAATTCCGTGCTGAGACTTCCCTAGGGCCAAGACTCCCTCCCACCCGCCCCACTCCTTCACCCGCTGTTTACAAAAATAAACGTTCTTCTCTGACGCCCCATAGTTCCAGGTCAGGGGTACAAGATATGTTCCATGTCTTTCCCATTCACCCCCTTAAAAAAACAACACACGAGGGAAGGGACATAAACCTAGTTGCTTCACATTCACCCATTAAATGAGGCAACAGAGGCGGGCCCCTGAGAGAAACATCGTCCCCGGTTACTCAACAGTGAGTGACCCTTTCCAAAACCGTTACTCCTGAGACTGCATATGGTGGGGACACGAGAAGGAGGGTCAGCGCATTTTTTGGGGCGGGGGGGGGGGGGCGGGTATCGATGTACCGGACATCGCCCCGGGCTGCCTCCTCCATGCGGAAGTCATGGATCTGTGACCAAGCTTGAAAGGAGAACGGGGCGGGGGAGGCCAGCGTTCACCGGAGAAGCCCGCCGTCCCCAATGCGGGCAGGAGCGGCCTCTCCAGCCAGACAGCGTGGCAGGCGCAGCCGAGACAACAGCCTCACTCACTTCCTGGTTCCTCAGCAACTGAGGTGAAGCGCACAACTCGTCCGCCCCCGAGTCCCCAACTTCACTGCGGCTCCGTTCTCCAGAGCCCGCTGCCAGTGCTCTGCCTGGCAGCTGCTGCTGCTGCTAGCCGAACCCACCCTGAAGCGACAGCGCCGGATTCGAAGCAGGTTACTCTCCAAGGTGATCACTTCCTGATTCGTCGCCTCCATTACTTCATTCACTACCCCCCCTTTTCTCCGGCCGCCCCAGTGACTGTGAGGAAGACACTGTCCCCCTGCACTGACCGCTACAGAGCAGTCACCCCGCCTTCCGTGCACCCCCTCTTCTGCTGCACGGATGCACAGAAGAAAAGTTCCCCGGTTCTTACCGGCCCGGATGAGCAGATCCAGCTGGTTCGTGGGTCCCTCATGCAGAGACGTCGCCATGTTTATCCCGGGGCTGGAGCTGCTGCTTCACATTGACTTACACCGTGAGCAGCGGCGGCAGGGGAGGAGGCGGAACCCGCGGCCGGAGATACACGCCGTGCTTCCGACACACTCACGCACTCGCACACACTCACACACCCGGATCCTTGCGCGTCCTCCGACAGGAAGCCGAGTCCGACCCGCCTCCTGCCGCGGGGCTGAGAAACCCCACCACCTAACGGCAGGGGCGGCGGCGGCGGGGACCTCCCTGGCTGGCAACGCGATCCTTCCGCCCTGCGCCCAGACAGGAAGTCCCGGACACCCGCTCCCGAGAGCGCCCGCAGCCCGCGGCGAAAGAGAGAGACACCTGAGGCTGGGAAACAGCCCTAGGAGCCGCGGCTTGGACACGGCCTGTCGACAGGAAGAGGCACATTTTACGCTCTGCGGAAGAAAAGTCTGCAGTTGTCCCCCCTCTGGAAAAGAGCCATCAATCAAATTTTCTTCCAGGAAGGGATCTAATACCTAGTCCCGCAGTTGTAAATAAAGGTGGCTGTTTAACTTGTGTTGGTCTTATTAAAGCTTACGCAACACGTAACCCGTTAGTTCAAAAAGCAGCACTTTCGAATGAACCTAGAAAATAGTCTAAAACCTTTACTTGGAAAGGAGTTTCCAACTACTTTCAGAGACCGACTTCTTCCTTTTCCCTTTGCAGGAATGTCAAAGAGCACACTAAACAGGTATTTGATAAAGAGCATAACACAAGTACCCTTTCATTTCTGTATGCTTCGTTTGAGAACATTTATATCATCATCTACTTCAAAAAAAAACTTTTTGAAATAGAAGCTAACCTTATTACAAATAAAGTACGTATTAAAATACAATCAAAGAGGGAAATAAATTGTCATTTAATGACTACATTGAAAATACAGGAAATCAAACCAATAGAATGATACAGATGAGGCTTCATTTAAACAAGAAAAAAAAAGCTTCCCTGGTTTCAGAATTCTATAATATAAAAATACGTGAAGCAAAATGTTGCCCTAAATTTGTTTCTATACAAAATTTACGTAAAACAGTGCCTCCCAAAGAATGCGTGCTTTGCTGGTAAACACGAACAAAGATATGGCAATTACCAATTTGAAATAACAAACAATTAAGGTGACAACTCTTATGCTCCCAATATTCTGAACTGTGCTGATAATATGGAGAAAACAAATTTTCCAGTGGCAATATTAATGCAAAATCATTTATAAAAGTTTGCCCGAAGTCTGTGCAGTGTCAGAATAAATTTACACAATCCATGACTATTCTTTCTCATTTCTTCTCATATTCATTTATTCTCTTATTCTTTTCCCCTAACCCTACCACTATCCTCACCCTCCACAAATCCCACCAACCTACCTGCCATTTCCAAAGTACAACTCCCAGAAACCAAATACCTTTCCTGGATTAGATAAATCTGCCATGAATGGGAAAAAATGAACCATGTGACTAGTACCTTTCATTTTTTATTTCTTATCAATTTAAAATAAGGATCATCCATTGATAGGCATCATCTTAAACCGAGACTTACCCACGTGGGGATGATCAGGAACACTAAGGGTAACTGCTGGCTTTAGGCAGATAATTGAAACTGATAATAAATCTGAATGTCCACTCCTATTAATAGTTTTGCATGTATTGTTTAAAACAGAAACAAGTAACTTAAACCAAAGGTCTATTTTTTTCTTGAAGTGACACACAGTCAACTAGGCTTAAGGAGTACTCTTCCTGTTGTGGAAAAGTGTTAGTCTGAAACCTGATCTGTAACTTTTACCTCGCTATCTATTCACTTCTTGCGATATATCTTAAGAAATGTATAGTGTGTGTGGAGTGTGTTTTTCTCTCTGTAAATCCTAATTATAATATGTATCCATGTCAACCCTATATTTTAAGCTCCAAGAAAATAGAGAATAGAATATAATACTTGTATATTATAACAGAAATGATTGCAGAAAGACTGGAAAATATTCCTATATATTTGCAGTTCTTGTATAAACAATTCCCTGGGCTTTAAATGTAATTCTGCCCTGCTACTGTAAATGCAATTCTGCCTTGCTACTGTAAGTAGGCTTTCAAAAGCCTACCAATACTTTTTAGAGACTAATAATAGTATACTGGGAATAGCAAGTAAAGATTGGCTGCTGCTGCAAATATAAATTGGCACAAACTTTTAGGAAACCAATCTGTTATATATCAAGAGGTTTGCATTTTATGACACAGGAATTTCATTTTGGGGACCTGGCTTGAGGAAATAATCAAGACATTCAATGGATTGTTCTATTAAAAATAATGTGTTTGAAGTATTTTTAACAACATGGGAAAATATTCTTAATATAACTGTGACAGGATTTAAATATATATGTATTTTTTCCACACAGTATGATCCAAATATGTTTATGTGAATATAGGTATACTTAATATGGGTATGTGTGTGTAAATGGATGGATGGATGGATGGTAGATACACACTTATCTGCATTTCTCAAGTCCTCAACATTGAGCAGGTATTTATAAACTGAGTACTAAAAAAACAAACATTGAGTAAGAATAGGTAGACTAGCATGGTAGACACTGTAAAGCAAATTCATATTCTGCTAATAACATTACAGAAAGGCATCCCCTATATCAGTTATTGCTGTGTCCCAGCAGAAGAAACAATAGTGAATATTAATAGCTAACTCGTATTAAGTGCTTTCCAAATAAAAGGCACAGTGCAAAACAATTTACCTTCATTTTTTTTCACTTATTCCTCTCTACATTCCTGTGAAATAAGTATTGCTATGATGTTCATTGTACAGATGAGGAATCTAAGGTTCCTTGCCCATGGTCATATACTTAATGATGGTCAGGATCAGGATTTGAACCCAAACATCTTGACTCCAATGCCGTTACTCTCACACACACCCTAAGCACCAAAGTAACAATGTCTGTTTATCTGTTATGATGAATTTAGTATGTTTAGATTTTTCTTGTCCATAAATTCTTTTGTATTCTTCCCTTCAAGAGGTGGAGCCTAATTCTCCTCCCCCTGTGAGTATTGGCTGGACTTACTGACTGACTTCTAACAAACAGAATGAAGCTGAAGTGATTGTGTCCAACTTCAGAAACCATGTCTTAATAGGTACCGTGGCATCCTGCTTGCTCTCTTCCTCTTGGGTCACTGTCTCCTGGAGGAAGTAAGCTGCCACGGCATGAATACACTCAAGGCACTCTGTAGAGAGACCCATGTGGCAAGGAAATGTGGTATACTGCCAATAGCCACCATGTGGCTGAGTTATCTTGGAGAAACACCCTCCAAGCTCTAATCAAGACTTCAGGCAACTGCAGTCCTTGCTGACAGATTCCAACATCATGAAAGACCCTGAGAAAACTGTCTAGCTAAGTCACCTTTACCTCAAAAACTGTGTGAAATGTTAAATGTGTGTTGTTTTAAACTGCTAATTTGTTATGCAACAATAGATAATTAATACAGGGGGAAGGCGGAATTTAAACTCTCAACTTGTCACAATCTTTTACAACTTGGAACTAAAAAAAAGGAAAAGAAGAAAGGTTTATAAATGACCTAAAACTTTCAGCTACAGAATCCTGAGCAGTTTTTTTCATCTGTTAATTCTTTATAGTCTGGAATCAACTTTTTCATCCTCCAATCTCTGCATTACAAAAACAAGTATTAATAATATAATGATTAGAATTAAGGTCTAATATAACGAAAAATAATTAGATACCCTTGGACTTTTTATAGGATTTATATGCCAATGGCCACAAAATGTTCGGTGGTGCTATCTAAATGACTTTATGGTCCTGTAGTAAACAAGATGAAAAAACTTGAGACAAATATAATAAAAATATATTTAAAATATATAAGCATACAATTAAAATAAAATATATACATATGCAGTTTTTGTTTGCAATACTACATAGGTTTTAAATGTTTTTATTTTTAGATTTAACCTGGTAATTTCATTTACTGTTTCCCTTCATCTGGTATACAGAATCACAAAATGTTATAGTTGGAAAGGAACCTCCAGATCGCATCACCCAGAGATTTTCCAAAAATAAAGTACCTGAACATCATGATCTCTTTTCCCTGACCCTAAGGAATTAGATTATTATACTTTAAAAACCAAGTATATAATTCCATGTTGTATCAAACAGTTCTTTAAGTTAGATTCTAGTACAAACAAAGAACAACAGGCTTTAAGTTTTTAAAAAAAATTATGGGTAAGAATAAAAGGGGAGGGAGATTCTACCCATTAATGTTATTTTTCTGTAATTTGGGAGATCAACACTGAGTAACTTAATTGTTAAACCCAGGGATCTTTTCTTTAGCCATCTTATAACCCTGTCTCTCCAAACAAATTACATTACTGACCATCTCTTATTGAAACCTTTTCCTTCATTTTATTTTCATGGTAGTAAACTGCCTGGCTTTGTTTTTTTTCCTATTTGCTTCTTTTCAGTCGCCTTCACGCAATTCTACATAACCCTTAAATGTAACAAGGCTGCAAAAAAATTCTTATCTATGTTTTCTTAGATGCTTAGCCACCATCTCTTTTTATTCTCCATTCTTTCCCGATGATATTAACCATTCACCCCCAGGGCTTTCAATATTATCTCTACACTGATTCTAAAGTCAGTGTCTCCAATCTTGATCTTTTTTTTTTTTTTTTTTAGGCTCTAGGTCCTAATTTCCAATTGTATGGTAAAAATCTCCACTTGGATGACCCATAGGTACCTTAAGGTCTCCTCCTTTGTTTCTCCTATCAATAACATCACCATCTTCCCAAATTAGAAATCAGGGTCATCCAGGTGCCTATTTTAGGAACTCAACTCTTAAAAATTTTTTGAGGTGGATTCCAAACATACAGGAAATTACAAAAATAATATTACAAATAGCCATGTTTCCACCATCCAGAACCAGCAACTATTAACATTTTGGCCTTTATGCTTTAAGGTCTTTTTTTTCTTTTAAGAAATAACACATTACAGATGAAAATAACATGTTCTTTGAATACCATCCATTCCCATTCACCATCCTACTCCTCCAGAGAAACCACTATTATGAGTTTGGTGTATATTCTTCGAGTCTACTTTTTACATATTGTGTGTGTATTCATGTGTATAACACACTTATGAATGTATGTTTGTATTCATGTGTGTACAAGGTATCTTTAGGGATATATACAGTATTATTTTGCATGCCTTGGTAACATAAATTGCATTATACTATATAATATTTCATTCAAGATTTACACTCTGTCCAGATGGTATATGTAAATACAGCTTATACTTTTTAAATGCTACAAAACATTTCAGTGCATGAATTTACCCCATTTTATTTGTCCAATTATCTACTGTTAGGCAATAAAGTTATTTCCATTTTTCACTTTTATAAATAACACTGCAAAAAAATTCTTATCTATGTTTTCTTAGACATGTGTGCTAGTCTCTTCATAAGCTATACATAAAAATAGCATTTCTAGATCACAGAATAAGTACATTTTTAATCTTTTATGTTACTCTCCAAAGTGGCTGAGCAAGTTTAAAATCCTACCAGCGATGTGTTAAGTTCCCATTTTCCCCACATTCTTGTCAACAGGAAATACAATCAGACTTAAAAATTTTTGCCATCTGTTGGTGACAAGAAATTTTTCATTGTTGTATAAATATGCATGTACTTGAAAAGTACTGAGAATAAACACTTTTTCATATGTTAATTAGCCATTAAGGTTTCCCCCTCTGTCAACTGCCTGATCACATCATTTGCCATTTTCCTAAGGCACTTTTTATCTTAGTGATTTGTAGACGCTATTAACATCTTCTAGAAAATAATTCAGATATATGTCACAGAGATATTCTCTGTCAGCTTGCTGCTTGACTTTTAAATTGATTGGTCTATAGTATCTTTCGCCCTGTAAATATTTTAAATTTTGATGTACTCAAATTAATATATATTTTTCTTTACAGTGTTAAATAATCCTTGGAATAAAAAGGAAATGATAAAGAAATCACAGATACAAAAATAATTAATTAGTATTGAAATCTAGATGAATTCTATAAATTCCCAGAAATACATAAAATTCCCAACAGGCACAAAAAGAAAAACTATTGAATATAATAGCAAGCAGTAAAGAAATTAAAACGTAGCTGCAAACCTCCCTTCTACACACAAATACACAAAATCCCAGGCTCAAAAATCTTTTTAGGCAAATTCTATGAAAATTTTAAATTAATTCTGATCTTATACAAGTTGTTCCAGAAAATAAAAAAGAAAAATAAATGAAAGCTACCTGGATTATTTATGAACCTAGTGTAATCTTGATTCCAAAACCAGATAAAGACAAAAGAATAGAAGAAAATAATAGTTCCATTCATTTATGAATATAGATGCAAAGGTCCCTAACTTATGGAAAAACAAAATAAAATGTATCCTCACTGCAATAAAAGAATATTCTTCAATGTCTGAGAATATATCAATAAACTGATCTTTAATAGATTAAAAGAGAAAAATCATTACGTTATCAAAGAATGCCAAAAATGCTTTTGATGAGATTCCATACTTATGTATAACTAACACAAAAACAAAATCAAATACCTTATAGAAGGGAACTTCCTTAACTTGGTACATCCTATATACCAAAACCTGCAGCAAACAAACTTCAAGTTACAATTCAGATGAACTCCTTTCAAGGTTAGGAATGAAACAGATTGCCCTTTAGTATCACTATTCATTAACATATTACTGGAGTTTTGACCATCATCATAAGAAATGAAAAAGAAGTAAGATGGCTGGAAAGAAAGAGGAGGAGGGTCGAGTTGTCCCAGCTGAGGCACTCCTAGACCAGTCAGCTCCCGACTGATCCACCAGATGAACAAAATCTCGAGGAAAAACCCCAGCCCAGATCAGCAAAACCACATGGCTAACTCATAGGCTCAGGAGAAATAATAATAAGTTGTTATTTAAAGCCAATACATTCTGGGGTGGTTTGTTATACAGCAATAGCTGATACAAGGAGGGAGTGATCAAACATCTATTACTGGGCAAGTGGAAAAGTTAAAATGTGGATGTATACCATGCAGTTATC
This sequence comes from Choloepus didactylus, assembly GCF_015220235.1. Classification (NCBI taxonomy): domain Eukaryota; kingdom Metazoa; phylum Chordata; class Mammalia; order Pilosa; family Megalonychidae; genus Choloepus; species Choloepus didactylus. The sequence goes on from NC_051309.1 coordinate 152,024,965, forward strand.
ATGTAGCAGTTAGAAGCAAAGGATTACAGTTAGAAGCATGAATATAAAGAACAGTGCTTACCAAAAAAAAAAAAAAAAAAAAAAAAAAAAAAAAAAAATAGGAAGAAAATACATAATAGCATTTATGTGAATTTTAACACATACATAAATCAAATCAAATCTGATGGTTATGAGGCAAGGAGGGAAACGGGACTGTTGTATGATAAAGAGGAATAAACAAATCAACTAAGAAGATAAAAGAGGGAGTATGAAATAGAGATCTAATCTTACTTTTTTCATTTAGAAAGCCAGTTATCCTAACATGATTTTTGAATAGTAAATTCTTTCCCACAAATTTATAAATCCACCTCTACTATAAACCAAATAGAAATATATGCATAGCTCTGCTTCTGGGTTCTCTGTTCTACTCTACTGAACCATTGTCTGTTGCCCAATAACACATTTTAAGTATTTCTATAGCTTTAGAATCACTCTGTCTAGTAGGGCAAGTACCCCACTTTGTTCTTTTGCAAAACTGTCTAGACTATTTTTGGATCTTTAGACTGTTATTAAAACCAAGAAGAACTGTCAAATTCCACCAAAAATAAATCCACTCGGGATTTTGATGGAATTGAACTGAATTTATAGATTAATTGGGGCAGAATTAACAGCTTTATATATTGAGTTTCCATGTGTGTTTGTGGGTTACAGAATTAAGGAATTAAATGGTTTTGGTATGTTTAAGCTTTCTAGTTCCTCGAGTAAGTAGTCTATCTCTTCCTTTATTGATGTTCCTGCCTCAATAGAGTTAAATAATTATTTCATAAAGGTACTACCCATTGTTAAATTTATTCCTAGATACTTCATTAAGGTTTTGTGGCTGGTATGAATGGGATCTTTTCATTTCATTTTCTGTTTAGTGTTCCTGGATGCAGTCATGCTGCTGAATCCTCTTAGAAGTTTTAATAATCTTCATAGTTTCTTAGATTGTGTTAAACCATCTACAAATAATAATTTTGTTTCTTCCCTTCTGATCTTTATTTATTTCTTTGTCTCATCTTATCATATTGGTTAGAACCCCTAGTAATAGTGTTAATTAGTATAGACGATAGCTGGCATCCTGATACTTTCCCACAAAGTATATTCACTATAGATATTTAATATAGACCCCTCATCAAATTCCAATCCAGATTAAGAGTCTTTATCTTCAATAGATGTTGAATTTTTAAAAATGCTTTTTGGATTTATGGAGAAGATTATATGGTTTTTCTTCTTTAATCTATCAATGTGGTACATTACATTAATAGATTCAATATTTAGCCATGCTTGCCTTGCCAGGATGCATTTAGTCAGCATGACTCTTTTTTATATTCCATGTTTTTTTAGATGCAATTTTATTGAAATACATTCATACACCATACAATTCATCCAAAATATACAATCAGTGGCTCACAGTATCATCACATAGTTGTGCATTCATCACATTTTTCACTACTCCAAGAAACAAAAAAAAAAAAAGAAAAAAAGAGAAAACCCAAAACATACTGTACCCCTTACCCCCCCCATGAATTTTTAAATTAATTCTACATTTGTTCTTCTTTATTTAGAATATTTGTAGTAATGAACATATCTGAGTTTGGCATGGAATTTTCTACTGTTACACTGTATCAGTTTAAGGGTTAAATATACTAGCTCCATAAAATGAGTTGGAAAGCTTTCACTCTTTTACTGTTTTGGTAACACTTTGAGTATGTTAAGCGTTATGTATTCCTTGAAATTTTAGTAATAGATATAGGTCTGGTGGATTTTACTTGAATGTGTATTTGAAGGGGCTATATAGCCAAGATAAAAGAAACTGAATGGCTATTGATTTGTTTAGGTTTTCTATTTCTTCTTGAGTCAGTTATAATTTATATACTTTTTATTGTCCCTTTCTTATAAGTTTTCAACTTTCTTGGCTATAGATTAAATTCATTACACTCTCTTAAGATTTTTAAATTCTCCTCTGTTGGTCATAGTTTTGTTCTTCATAGTGCTCATTTTTCCTTGATCTGTCTTTACATAGGTTCATCCATTTTATTAATTTTCTGATTTTATTAATAATATATTATTCTGTTTTGTTTTCTATTTTGTTAATATTGACTTTTATCTTTATTATTTCCTTTCTTCTACTTTATTTGTGTGTATTCTTTTGGTCCTTTATTAACCGCCAGAACCAAACAATGAATTCAATTGTATTGAATTTATTGTATTCAGTTTTTAATATTTTCCAATAATACATTTAAAGCTATTACATTTCCCAGAAAATTCTGCTTAAGCTAATAGCAAGTTTTTGATATGCAGTGCTTTTGTTATTTGCTGCAAATATTTTAGAAATTTCATTTTCTCTTTGATCTATTAAAGTTTTTAGATTCCAATACTATGAAGTATTTTTATTGTATTTTCAATGTTGAATTTTAGTTATATGCTTTATGATTAAGTAATATATTTTGAATGATAATGACATTCTGGACATTGCTGAGATTCCTATAAGGCATTGTACATGGTTAAAAAATGATGTAGACATAATAGAAAAAAAAAAGTACAAGATTCTACTTTATTTGATTAGGCATACTGTTCTATATATCTCCAGTTTATAAAGTTTGTTAATATTGTAGGTAAATTTTTTGATGATATTTTAAATGTTGCATTTGATTTTTCATTTTTGACAAAAGCGTGTTAAAGCTCCACTACTGTTACAGACATATCCATTTCTTCTTGCAATTCTGACAGTTTTTGTTTTAAATGGTATTTCAGGGCTATGTTGTTAGGTGCATATCAGTTTATGAAAGCATATATGCTTCCTGGATGCATTATTTCTTTAGCAGTTTGAAGAGTTTCTCTCTTTGTCCCAATTAAAGATTTTCACCCTAAATTCTATTACCACCAACTTCCTTTTGTTAGTATTTTCCAGGTGAATATATTTTTCCATTCTTTCTATTTAATTTTGCTTTACATGTGTATCTACTATTAATAACACAGACTCTTGTGTTAAGATAACAATAGGTTATCTTAACATAATTTCGTATAACTTATTTCTACTACTTTATGATTTCTAATTCTATGCTTTTTTTTCCGCCTTTGTTGCCTTTTGTTGGCTTGATCAAGTTTAGTTTATTCCCTAATCTATCCCCAACTCAGTATTTTGGAAGCTATACCCTCTATTTCTATCATTTTAGTATACTCTAGATATTTAAAATAATGCCACTCTTCTTACTTCTCATCTTCTCCAGATCATGTTTCACACAGCTCCTCAGTATTTTATTCAAGGGCCACAATAATTTGGCCCCACTGTACCTTTCTAGCCATGTCTCTCAGCCATACCCCTCTAGAAAGCATAAACTCTAGTTAAACTACACTGCTTGTTAGTCTCTAAATAAATTTAAACTTCCTGGCACTCTATTCTGGCTTATGATGTATTCTCAAACACTCATTCATTCCACAAATATTTTATTGAAAGCCTACTATGTGCCTGGCTCTGCTCAATACCAAATAAACACAACAAATATGGTCTCTGACTTTATGGAGCATAATATGAAAACATTAAACAAAAATAAATATAAATATAGTAGAGTAAAACTTCATGGAAACATGAATTCAGGTAAGTCAATTGGCAACTGGCTCTCCTCTTCCACCTTATACTCAAACAGCAGTCACAAGAGCATACAACTACCACCAGGTGGCACCAAACCAAAGCAGAGACCTTAGGCTGGTTTGGCTCTCTTAGTCTGACCCCTGGAACTCCTTCCACACACGGCCCTCCCTCCATGCAGACTGACCCACATCATTTCATTAAGCTCACAATAATGCCACATTTTATGTGATTTCAATTTTTTGGAATGTATTTGCCACTTTATGGTGGGAGTCTATTGTACCACAAATTATAGGTGCTAAGAAAAAAGAAAACAGTGGGGGCCATGATAGAACATAACAGAGCAATCCTAGTTAAGACTGAAGAGTATCTGCTAAGGCCTCCCCAACCACAGTGGCCACCCCTGTCCTAGAAACTGACATTCTATCTGAAGCTCAAGCATGATCAGGAGTTAGACAATGAAAAATGGAAAGCAATTTTTTCCAGAAAAATGGCATATGTGAAGACCCCATGAAGGTAAAGAGTTTGGATTAATGGAAGGGTAAAAAAGGCAATGCAGCTACCCCAATGTGTGTATATGTGTGTGTGTGTGTGTGTGTGTGTGTGTGTGTGTGTGTTACGAGCACAAGGTACGATATAATTCATTAGAGTACAGCGCTTAAGACCTTGGGCTCTGGAGCCTTACTTACTGTGTGAGTTTAAATCCCTGCTCCACCACTTAAATATCTGTCTAACCTTAGAAGTTAGCCTACACTTGTTGAGAATATTAAATATGTTGATATATAAAGTCCCAAGAGCTATTCTTCGCAATATAGCAAAAAACATTAACTGTTAGATTTTTTTGTTACTATTATTGTTGCTATTGTTTTTAGACGGATGAGAGGAACTAATTATTCAGTCTCCTGAAAGCCATGTTATAAACCCTGACTGTTATCCTAAGTACAATTAGAACCCACTGAAGATTTTTTGGGAAGAGAGTATAATTATTCAATTTATATATTTATTTATATTCATTTTTAAATTAATAGCCTTTTTTTAAAAGCAGTTTTAGGGTTACAGAAAAACTGAGGAGAAAGTACAGAAAATTCCTATATAATTCCTCTCCCCACACACACAGTTTCCCCAGTTGTTAACATCTTGGATTAGTCTGGTACATCTGTTACAACTGATGAGCCAGTGTTGATAGATTGTTAAGTAAAGTCAACAGTTTACATTAGGGTTCATTCTTTGTGTTGTACAGTTCTATGGGTTTTAACCAATGTATAGTGTCACGATCCACCATTACAGAATCATATGGAACAGATTCACTGCCCTAAAATTCCCTATGGTCCACCTATTCATCCCTTCCTCCCCCTATCCCCAAGCCCCTGGCAACCATTGGTCTTTTTACTGTCTCTATAGTTTTTCCTTTTCCACAATGTCATAAAATTGGAATCATACAGTATATGACTTTTTCAGACTGGCTTCTTTCACTTAGCAACAGGCATTTAAGGTTCCTCTATGTCTTTTCATAGCCTGATGGCTCATTTCTTTTTATCATTGAATAATCAATTATATAGATGTACCACAATTTGTTTATCCATTTACTTACTGAAGGACATCTTGGTTGCTTCCATAATTCGGTAATTTGGCAATAATTTTGCTTTCATAATTTGGCAATTAAGAATAAAGCTGCTATAATCATTTGTGTACATGTTTCTGCATGGACATAAGTTTTCAATTCATGTGGGTAAATATTAAGAAGCTTAACTGCTTGATTGTAATATACATTCTAAATCACTTTGGCTACTATGTGAAAAATGGGTTGCCAGGGGTCAAAAAGTGAAAATAGGAAGACTGATTAGAAGGTCAAAGGCCATCACAGTAGCTGTTACTATCTTTTACTGTATATAGTAAAAGATCACTACAGATTGGTCTAGGCTAGTAGTAATGGATATGGAAAGAAAGGGGTAGATTCAAGATATATTTTGGAAGTAGAACAGATAGATTTGGTGATAGACTGGTAGGTAAGGGAACAGAAGCTGTAACAATGACGCCTCAGTCAGAAAAACCTTTGCTTCCCAAATGAGAAGATTCAGATGAAATGGAACTTCTCATCAGAAAAGCTAATAGCTCTCCCCTCCTCCTCACTCTCACAACACTGATTTTATTAAGCCTCAGGTTAAAAAGAATTGTTCTCTTATATGTTTTCCCCATTGGAGAACAAGCTCCTTACAGTGGAACCATGTCTAATTTCTTGTTCTAGTCTGCATAAAAAGAAACACAATTTTATGTGCAACACAGGCAGTCTTGGGTAACTCTACAAATGGTCTCAGATCAAGGGCAACTCCCCATGCTCTTTTCCTTCCTTTGGTAAGCACAAGAATCCAACTTGCTTTCTTCTCCTTTCGGATATTCTTATCTTTTGGAATTCTGTTTCCCCTAAGACTAGTTGCAGAATTAACTAGTCTCTCATTAACCTCCCTGTTTCTTATTGCTTCCAAAAACAAGTATATAGGGTTCCTTTTTGTTAGAGTTTACAGCTAATCACTACAGAGAAACAGGGGGCAACAAAGTAGCGCATAAGATTATATGATCTTACAGTGGTGGTCTCTAATCTATAGTTCCTGAGTCCCTTTGCAAGATGGTAAACTGAATGCAATGGCTTCTGCCCTTTACTTTTTATTCCTAAGTAAGGCTCAACAAAAGTTCTTGCATGCAGGCCTCTCTTCCCAGAACACAGGCTTGCAGAAGAAGCCTTAGCAGAATAATTGGTGTCTTCTTGTCTCAGGTAGATAACTGGCACCTTTGGGAGCCTCCTAACTAGGCAAGTAATATTACCAATGGAATTGAAAACAAATGTGGTTTTGTCACCTTGTTTTTCCAAACCAAATGGCTAAAGCTTAACATTGTAAATCCAAAGAGATGTTAACTGTAGACCTATGTCTCTAGAGAAAAAGATAAGAAAAGAAAGGAATGTTCAAAGTTTATTAAAGGAAAGAAATTACCACCTATAAATTTCTTTCTCCTCCTGGGCCAAATGATTGGTTTCTTCTCAAATTTTTCACCCTAAGTAATTATCCTAATTTTGACTTTATTTTCTGAGAATTAAGTTCCAGGGAGGAAAAAAAGGTTATATGGAAAACAGGGATTTGGATTTTGTTAAAAGTCTTGTCAAACAACATGCACAACAAGAAGTATCTTTATGCTAACTAAATTAGAGACATAAATATTTTCTTGTTGATGCAAAACTTCCTAGAGTGATCTTTTGCAAACTCTAGTGACAAGAAAATCATTCCCAAATTCTAGCTAACAAAGAATTCTTTTTATTCAAATAGATTCTTAAATAAGGCCTAGAAAACAACTACATTATTATCACAATACAGTCTAATATAAAACATATGACAAGTATTTTTAGTTAAATAAAACACAAATGTAATTGCTCATTCATTTTAAGCAGCGTATGTATTTTGGCTATTTACAAAGTGGGAAAAAAAATCACTCAGTTATGACCAGTGATGTTATACTTTGAGAATATGGGAATTCTATTATAAAAACTACTATTCCATACAATCTTAGTGTGTCTAATGGAAAGAAGGAATATGGCTATTGTTCTAGTTTGCTAATGCTGCCGGAATGCAAAACACCAGAAATGGATTGGCTTTTATAAAAGGGGTTCATATGGTTAGACAGTTACAGTCTCAAGGCCATAAAGTGTCCAAAGTAACACATCAACAATCGGGTACCTTCACTGGAGGATGGCCAATGGTGTCCAGAAAACCTCTGTTAGCTGGGAAGGCACATGGCTGGCGTCTGCTCCGAAGTTCTGGTTTCAAAATGGCTTTCTCCCAGGATGTTCCTCTCTAGGCTGCAGTTCCTCAAAAATGTCACTCTTAGTTGCACTTGGGGTATTTGTCCTCTCTTAGCTTCTCTGGAGCAAGAGTCTGCTTTCAACAGCCATCTTCAAACTGTCTCTCATCTGCAGCTCCTGTGCTTTCTTCAAAGCGTCCCTCTTGGCTGTAGCTGCTCCTCAAAACATCACTCAAAGCTGCACTGAGTTATGTTATGTCAGCTTCTGTTATGTCTGCTCATTTATATGGCTCCACTGATCAACTTAGACCCACCCCGAATGGGCGGAGCAACACCTCCACGGAAATTATCCAGTCAGAATCATCACCCACAGCTGGGTGGGGTGCATTTCAAAGAAACACTCAAAGAATTACAATCTAATCAACACTGATAACGTCTGCCCACACAAGATTACATCAAAGATAATGGCATTTGGGGGACACAATATACTCAAACTGGCACATTCCACCCCCGGACTCCAAAATGACATTATCTTTCCATATACAAAATACATTCATCCCACAACAATATCACAGATACTTAAATCATTTCAGTAACAACAGTTAAGTACAAGATCCCATCAAAATCAACTATAGGCGTGGGCAGTCCCAAGGCATAATTTTCCTTTAGCTGTGGATCTGTGAACTTAGAACAAGTTATGTGCTTCCAATATACAAAGGAGGGACATTCATAGGATAAACATTCCCATTGCCATAAGGAAAAACTGAAAGGAAAACAGGTTTAACAGGACCAAAACAGTTCCTAAAACCCGCAGGACAAACTCCATTAGATTTCAAAGTCTGAGAATCATTAACAGAATGATGTTGCATTCTTGGGGGTGGAGAGAGAGGGAGTCTAACCCTTCCTAAGGGCCTTTGAGGCAGCCCTTTCCTCTCCAAATGCTTAGGTGAGTGCTCCAACACATCCACACACTGGGGAGACCACCTTCTCGGCCCCACCCTCCTCAAACATCAGGGCAGCTCCTGGATTCCCTTCCATCTCCGGGGCACATGTTCAACCCCTTCAGAACAGTGTGGTGGCAGCCAGGCTCTCTCCAATTCCCTGGGAATGTGCTCCACCCACTTTGGGGCTTGGGGTGGCAGGACATTTCCTGAGCATCGAGGCGAAAGGCCCACCCTCGACCTCCAGGGAAAACTCACCCTTTCCATTCCTGTGGGCTGCTCCGCTCTCCCAGCCCAAGACCTCTTGACTCCAGACCTCAATCTCCATGGCTCTGTCTTTGAAGAAATTTTTCCTTCAGTTTGTTCCTTGTCTGTCTCCTCCAGTCCAGACTAGCAACGGCTCTGTCTGTAAAGATCTCGTAAAAATTCTGTTGGCTTTGCATGAAGCATACAGGGGTCAAAGCCGTCAGACAATAGGACTTTCCACAAATCCTTTCTGGATAATTCCATCTCCAATCTTGGCTTGTACTGAAATGGCGGCTGGGTTCCATGTTTGGTTACATCCTCATGTTGGGCTGTAGCTTCTGGGGATCTACCCCCTGGAAGCCCACAGTTTTTCAGGCCATCAATTTCTGGTTTCTTTGAAACCAAGAATTCATTTCTCAGCTTATCTCTGTCCTCTCGCATTTTACTGTAAGCTGCATGGAGAAGCCAGGATACATCCTCCACATGTAATCTGGAGATCTCCTCAGCTAAGTATTCCAGGTTGTCGCTTTCAAATTCTTCCTTCCATCTGACACCAGGACTCAATTTTGCCAAATTCTCTGCCACTTTAAAACAAGGATCTCCTTTATTCCAGTTGGCAACAATATATTCATATCTGTTCAAGGCCTGATCAGAAGTATCTTTAGAGTCCATATTTCCATAAACAGTCTCTTCAAAGAAGTTTAGGCCTTTTCTATCAAGCTCCTCACAATTCTTCCAGAATTTTCCCCTTATCCATTTACAAAGCTGGTCCAACATGTTTGGTATTTGCAAACTCAGCAGCAAAAGCACCCCACTCTTGGTACCAAAATCTGTTCCAGTTTGCTAATGCTGCCGGAATGCACCAGAATGCCAAACACCGGAAATGGATTGGCTTTTACAAAAGGGGTTTATAGGGTTAGACAGTTACAGTCTTAAGGCCATAAAGTGTCCAAGGTAACACATCAATAATCGGGTACCTTCACTGGAGGATGGCCCATGGCGTCCAGAAAACCTCTGTTAGCTGGGAAGGCACATGGCTGGCGTCTGCTCCAAAGTTCTGGTTTCAAAATGGCTTTCTCCCAGGATGTTCCTCTCTAGGCTGCAGTTCCTCAAAAATGTCACTCTTAGTTGCACTTGGGGTATTTGTCCTCTCTTAGCTTCTCTGGAGCAAGAGTCTGCTTTCAAAGGCCGTCTTCAAACTGTCTCTCATCTGCAGCTCCTGTGCTTTCTTCTGTTATGTCCTTCTGTTATGTCAGCTCATTTATATGGCTTCACTGATCAACTGAGACCCACCCCGAATGGGCAGAGCAACACCTCCATGGAAATTATCCAGTCAGAGTCATCACCCACAGCTGGGTGGGGTACATTTCAAAGAAACACTCAAAGAATTACAATCTAATCAACACTGATAATGTCTGTCCACACAAGATTACATCAAAGATAATGGCATTTGGGGGACACAATATATTCAAACTGGCACAGCTATATTCTTTCTTCCCCTGCTATGCTCAATGAAAAAAAATTATAGAAATGTAAAAAAAAAATTTTGAGTTAGTCATACCTCACCTTCTAATTCCACTCCCAAGTGGTAAACAACCCACCATTAACAGGTTGAGTTCTTAGCATTGTCCCTGAGTTTTCCATGAATGGGGAAAAAAAGTCACTTGGGTTTTTGATGGCACTGTTTACAAACATAAAAAAATTTTTTTTAAATGATGAGACTTAGGAATGCTTGATTCCATTTGACCTGCTCCTTTGCCCTTAAGCCTAGAGGCGTTTACTGTCCACCATGCCCTTGTGTCAAGATTTAAATGAGCCACATCACAATAGCAATACTGTAATTTGGAAACTTTATATTAACTACCATACTTGGCAATTCTTTATCTTCCTTCATCTTTCCCCAACTCCTTCCACTCCATAACACTATTTGCTTGATTAGTTATTTTTCACAACTTAGTCATAAGTTTCTTTGAGGGGAGGAGCCAGGTCTTCTTACAACTTTGAATCTCTTACTCCCTAGTTGCTATCATAGAACTTTGTATATAATAGGTACTTCGAACATTTATCTCAACTGTATTGAATAACTGTAAATGCAAGAGAAGGGAGGAAAGGCCATATACTGCTTCAATTACTTGGAAAGAAATGATTCATGACTTTATTATTTTAGCTCTAAAATATTAACTCTAAACAACTACTTCAGGAGTTGTTAACATAGTGATCTAATTTGTGGCAAAGCTATTTTACAGTGTACTGGACTTGCAAATTTTCTCCACTAGATTCTAAGTGCCACAGATGCAGAGACTTTGTCTATCTTGTCTACTACTGTAGCATCATGCTTTAAATAGTGCCTGGCATATAGAAGGTGTTCAAAGAATGTTTACTGATGAAATAATTAGAGTAATGCTTTCCATCATCTCATATACCTGAAAGAACTTTACTGGCTTTTTACCCTCAATAACTATCTTTTGTGATTGAAAAAATATACAGAGTAATATAACATCACAATTTTCTAGATATAGAAACTACTGTATTAATTGGATTTTCATAATGGAAGAAGCTCTCTTTTGGTGCTATAATTCTCAGTAGCCTAGGGTGGTAGTTCTCAAAGTATGATGCCTGGACCAGCAGTTACCAGTCCCACTGGGGATCTGTTAGAAATGCAAATTCCTGAGTCCCACCTGAGGCCCACTGAATCAGAAACTCTGAGGCTGGGGCCCAGCACTCTGTGTTTCAACAAGTCCTCTGGATGATTCTGATGCACACTCAAGTTTGAGAACCAGAGGCCATAGAAATTTTTGTCATGGACATAGAAAGGAACTCAAACTAAGAAAGAGATTATGAAATATTTACTGAGACTTTAAAGAAATAGACTAAATTTTCAAATATTTTGATAAATTAAGGGCCATGAAAATTAACACTAGAAATCAGAGAGACTTTTTATCTTAAAGAAATATAAATTCTTAAGAGTAGGGAATATAAAACTGTATAAAATAAGGGACACAGTCAAAATTACACTCAGTTCCCTACTGTGGGTTCTTAAGGAAAAGAGAATAAAAGCAGTGCAGAATATAGAGTAGAAAGATGATGAAAAATGAATAACAGTTAATATATCAAAAAGACCTGTGAACAATACATTTTTTCTCTAACTGAAATTTAGCAATTTCTTCTATTATAAATAAAGGCAAAAACCACAGTAATTTTATCAAGACCTGTGACTTTATGAACAATAGCAATCATAGATATTTTTGTATCACATTACAGTTGTTACAGATATCTCAAAATATAATTCATGGTTATCACTACATTGAAATTACAGCAGTAAATCAGATCCATCACTAGATCTCATTATTTAATGCATTAATAAAGAAGCATACATTATATTACAATATAAAATGTTTGATAACTATTTTACAAGATATTTGGTTCCTTTGTAATAACAGATATTTTATATATTTAGAAACATTATTCTGAGAGAAGGTCCATAGACATCATCAGAATTCTGTGAAACAAAAACATTTAAAAACTCTGCAAAAGTTAACAGGTAAGGGCAGCGCAAGATGGCTGCATAGAAAGGTGCGGAATTTAGTTAGTCCTCTACAGCAACTAGTAAATAACCAGAACAACTAGTAAATAATCTGGAACAACTGTTGGGAGACATATGTGACTGGGCATACATAGTACACCAGCCTGAAATGGGTGGAACAGCTGAGATCATATAACAGAACTGACTCACCCTCAGGGAAACCTGATACTCAATACAGTCTCCTCCTGAAACCTAAGCCCATCTGGTCTGGGAAAATCTGATTGGGGTAACCACATGCCTAGACAACAAAAAATGAAAAATCACACTAAGAAAAACAAAGATATGGCCCAGTCAGAGGAACAAACTTACACTTCAGCTGAGCTACAGGAACTGAAACAACTAATTAAAAATCTTCAAACAAATATGCTAAATCAATTCAAAAATCTAATCAACAAATTGATGGAAGATAAAGCAAAAGAGATGAAGGATATAAAGAAGACATTGGGCGAACATAAAAACTCGAAAGTTTGAAAAAACAATTGGCAGAACTAATGGGAATGAAAGGCACAATACAAGAGATGAAAAACACAAATGAGACATAGAACAGCAGATGTGAAGAGGTAGAAGAACAGATTCATGAACTGGAGAACAGGATATCTGAAATCCTACACACAAAAGAGCAGACAAGGAAAAGAATGGAAAACTATGAGCAACGTCTCAGGGAAATGAATGACAACATGAAGCACATGAATGTACATGTCATGGGTGTCCCATAAAGAGAAGAGAAGGGAAAAGGGGCAGAAACAATAATAGAAGAAATAATCACTGAAAATGTCCTACCTCTTATGAAAGACATAAAGTTACAGATCCAAGAAGCGCAGTGTACCCCAAACAGAATAGATCCAAATAGACCTATTGCAAGACATTTACTAATCAGATTGTCAAATGTCAAAGACAAAGAGAGAATTCTGGAAGCAGCAAGAGAAAAGCAATCCATCACATACAAGGGAAGCTCGATAAGACTATGTGCAGATTTCTCAGTAGAAACCATGGAGGCAAGAAAGCAGTGGAATGATTATTTAAGATACTGAAAGAGAAAAACCACCAACCAAGAATTTTATATCCGGCAAAACTGTCCTTCAAATATGAGGAAGAGCTTAAAATATTCTCAGACAAACAGACAATGAGAGAGTTTGTGAACAAAATACCTGCTCTACAGGAAATACTAAAGGGAGCACTACAGACAGATAGGAAAAGACAGGAGTGAGGGGTCTGGAGTACAATTTTGGGTGATGGTAGCACAATCATGTAAATACACTGAACAAAGATGACTGTGAATGCAGTTGAAAGAGGAAGGTTAGGGGCATGTAGGACACAAGAAGGAAATATAGACTGGGACTGTATAACTTAGTGAAACAGAGACTGGTCAATGATTGTGATAAAATGTACAAATATGTTTTTACATGAGAGAGAACAAAGGAATTCAACTTTGCAAAGTGTTAAAAAGGGGTGGTACTGGGGAAAAATACAATCAAGGCAAACTAGAGTCTGTAGTTAACAGTAACACTGTAATATGCTTCCTTTAATTGTAACAAAGGCAATATACCAAAACTAAATGCCTATAAGAGGGGGATATACGAGGGGGATATAAGGGAGGGGTATGTAATCTTTGGCATTGGTGGTGTTGTCTGACTTTTAAATTGTATTTTATTTTATCTTTTGTCACATTTTAGTTGTCATTTTTTTTCTTTTTCTTTTGTCTTCTTACTTTTTTCACCTCTTCCTCTTTCTTTGTGGAAGAAATGGAAATGTCCTTAAATAGATAGTGGCAGTGAATGTATAACTATGTGATTATACAGGGAACCACTGATTGTTTTACTTAGGATGGAATGTATGGTGTGTGAATATAACAGTCTAAAAATAAACAGAGGGATACAGGTGCTGGGGAAAATATGGAGAAAGGAATGTACCTAACCACCATCAGAGGGTAAGTAGAATGGTGAAGCCCATCTGGAGGGCAGTGTGGTCGTTCCACAGGAAGTTAAGCATGGGGTTGCCATATGGTCCTTCAAGTATTTACTTGGAAGAACTGAAAAGAGGGACACAAAATGGACATTTGCACAGTGGAGTTTATGGTGTTAGTATTCATGATCTGCAGTGGATGAAAGTGGCCTAAGTGTACACCAACTGATGAATGGAATGGCAAACTATAGTGTATACATACAATGGGGTACTGAGCTGCTACAAGAAGGAGTGAAGTTGTGAGGTGAATGGATATTGAGGACAGTATGTTGGGTGAAATAAGCCAGAAATGAAAAGAAAAACATTATAATGCCTCTTTAATATGGACTAACTATAATGTGCAAGCTCTGAGAATTGAGTCTGAGAGCATAGGTTATCAGGGGAAGGCTTACTGTAAAGGTTCCTAGATTGTAAGCTCTTACAGCAGTTACATCTATTCCTGAGTTGTAATGGTTATTTCTAAATTCTGAGATGCTAAGCTCTTTGTTTATAACCTGGTTGGTTCCTGGACTTTGGTTATCCGTGTGGCACCTGTGACTCAAAAGCCAGAGTCTGGCAGCTATGAATGTCAGCATTACCCCATACAGCAAATGTTAAGGAGCCTGAAAAAAGAGATCTTCATTTAGGGATATGAATGAAATGGACTTATTAGGCATAAGGTAAATCAGACTAAAGGGTAAAGGGTAAAGGATGATATTGACAGTATTTTTAAAACTTCATCTTCTGTGTGAAACTAAAGGAAGAGATGTTTATTAGGTGCAAAATCTATATTGTTTTTACCACTATATGATTTAACTTGTATAGTCAGTTTATTCAAACAACATAGTTACATGGAACATTGAATAAGGAGTGAAATCTGGTTGCTCTGTACAGGCTAGTGTGGAGCCCCAATACATCCCAGAGTGATTCAGGCAGAGAATAAAAATATATTTGCAAAGCCTACTTGAGGGACTGGGGGAAAATGCGGAAATATTAAATTTCTCCACCTGGGGAATTATCAATATTCTCACAAGCATTGGGGGCTACCAATTTGGAAGACCAAGCCCTCAATCTTGGGGCTTGTCCTTATTAAGTTTGTTGCTGCAAGGGAGAGGCTAAGCCTACTTAAAATTGTGCCTAAGAATCACCACGAGAGCACCACTTTTGTTGCTCAGATGTGGCCTCTCTCTGTAAGCAACTCTGCAGGTAAACTTACTGCCCTCCCCACTACGTGGGACATGACTCCCAGGGGTGTAGGTCTCCCTGGAACCATGGGATATGACTTGTGGTGATGAGGTTGGCCCTGGCATCTTGGATTCAGAAAGCCTTCTTGGGCCAAAAGGGGGAAGCGATATGAAACAAAATAAAGTTTTAGTGGCTGAGAGATCTCAAATAGAGTTGAGAGGTCATTCTGGAGGATATCAGTTTTTAGTGTACTGGAATAGCTGGAGGGAAATACCTGAAACTGTTGAACTGCAACCCAGTAGTCTTTATTCTTGAAGAGGACTGTATAGCTATACAGTTTACACTGTGTAACTGTGTGATTGTGAAAACTCTATGGCTCCCACTCCTTTCATAGAGTGTATAGACAGATGAATAGGAAAATGAGGACACAAAGTAAATGAATAATAGGGAGTGATGGGGGTTATGGGATGCTTTGGGTGTTCTTTTTTACTTTAATTCTTATTCCTTTTTGTTGTGGTAATGAAAATGTTCAAAAATTGACTATGGTGATGAATGCACAACTATATAATGGTACTGTGAATAACTGACTGCACACCGTGGATGACTGCATGGTATGTGAATATATCTCAATAAAATTGAATTTTAAAAAAAGTTAACAGGTAAGAGCTGTGTTAAAACAGTGTTCTTAATAACAAGTTTAGGCAAGGAAGCAGAGAAATAGGAATCCTTGTGCATGGTTGATAGGAATGTAAAACGGTACATCCTCTGTGAAAAAAGTTTGGCCATTCCTCAGAAAATTGAGTAACAGAATTACCACATGGCCCAGCAATTCCACTTCTAGTTACACACCCAGAAGAACTGAAAGCAGGGACTTAAAAAGATACCTGAACAAAAATGTTCAAAGCAGTATTATTCACAACAGCCAAAAAATAGAAACAACTCAAATGTCTATCAACAGAAGAATGGATAAACAAAATGTGGTATATACATACAATGGAATGTTATTCAACTATGAAAAGGAAAGAAGTTCTGATATTCTGATACATGCTACAACATGGATGAACCTTGAAGAAATCACATGGAGTGAAATAAGCCAGACACAAAAGGGCAGATATTGTATTTTTTTTACCAATATGAAATAACTAGAATATGCAAATTCATAGAGACAGAAAGTATGTAGATCACAGGGTACTAGAAGCAGGGGCTGGGGAAGAGGGAATGGAAAAGTTACTGCTCAACAGATGCAGAGTTTCCATTTGGGGTGATAAAAAAATTTTGATAATAGATGGTGGTGTTACAGTAGCACATTGTGAATGTAACTAATACCAATGAATTGTATATCGGGAAATTTTGTGTTGTGTATATGTTAACACAATAAAAAGAAAAAAGAAAAAAAAAAGTTTTCTTGATCTCTTCTGCATGACGGGATCCTTTATGAATATGAGGAAACTTATAGATCTTTTACTCAAAAAGCTACTCACAAACATTTGCCACCCCCCATCTCCTTGAAACAGATTTAGTTTAAAAAACCTTAAGAGTAATAAAAATTAATCAATAGCTTGCAGCTATAACTAAAAAGGATGGAGACACCTTATTCAATCAGAGAATTTGCACATTTGGGGGAAATTAAAGCAACTCCCAACAGCTAAACAAAATTCTGCTAATAAATCCCTTAATCAAAGACATTCAAACAAATCTCCTAAATCAATTCAAGGAAATGAAGGAAAATATGGCTAAAGAGATAAAGTGTATCAAGAAGACACTGTATGAGCACAAAGAATTTGAAAACTATAAAAATAAACATAATGGAAACGATAGGAACATTTGGGTGTTTTAAGAAATTTCTATATGTTGGAAAAGTAATATGGTAAATATACCAAAAGTAACAGGTATGGGACCACACCATAATAAAATCACAGATATTACTGTAGTGAAACATACAAATCCTGGAATATCAAGGAAATCTCCCTCAAGATGTCTGATCTCAGCTTTGAAAATCCAACCGATAAAAATGAGAGGAGCTTCCTTTTTAGGCAAAGTGAGAACCTACAAAGCCTTGAAAGCTCCAGAGGTTAGTCTGCTCTGGAATAGCCAGGATATTCAGTATGGCCGAAGAAAAAAAGGTAAAAGTGCTGAGGGATGAAACTGGAAAGGTCAGTAGGATAGAGTATAGGTCTTATGTTTCTTTCTAGGTTATTTGATTTTATTTTATCCAAAATGTCATGTTAAGTCATAGGAGGTCTTTATGTAGGAAAATGACAATCAATATGCATTTTAGAAAGCTTACCCTAGCAACAATGTGAAGAATGGACTGAGCCTCCCTTAAGCCAGGCACCATGCTAGACATTGTAAATATATGATTATGAATTTTCACAACAACTTTAAGAGATAGCTACTATCCTCCCCATTTTGCAGATGAAGAAACTCACAAGAGGAAAAATTAAGTGGCTTCCAAAAGTCACACAAATACTAAAGGTAGAAGAGGGACACAATTCTGTTTTAATATCTGGTAACAAAACAGAAATTCAGAACATTTATATTAATAATTATATATGGAAGCCTACTGAGGAGGACAGAAAAAAGACTCTCTCAGGCCCCCAAAAGAACCCTGGAATCAAGAGACCTGGGTTTTGGACTTATTTTACTGCCAACTATCTATAGGGCCTCTGAAGAATTCAACTAGATTACCCCTAAATTCCATTCCCATTCTAACAAAATCCCTGGTTTCTAAAAATGCCCTAGAGTATGAACTAGAGCTATGACTAAAATGTATTCCCAAAATAGCAGTGGGGGAGTGGGGATGTGGCAGACAGAAAGGCAACAAAACAGATTCTGCTCTGAGTAAACTTGCATTATTAAACAGATAAATGCCTGTTGGTAAAAAATGAGAAAAGATCAAAGAACTGAAGAACTGACTGCTACGGATCCTCCAAAGAAGAGTCACAAATGACTGGAATAGAACAATCTTCATACCCATATGTCTGAACAGTTTAACAAACACAGTGAGGCCCAATAGGTAAACATGCTTCCTGCCCCAAGTGCCTGGAACTGTTAGAGTAATTGTGATGCAATCATTGAATAAGTAAGTATCATAGCAACTCTTCTTTAAAGAAAAATGTAATGGAAAATATCTTCTGCCACAAATGGCATGTCATCTCCCTGAAAAAGCCCTAGGGTACATACCATAAGAAGAGTATCCTAAACAAACTTCATTCCTACAAATTATCTGTGTATAAACCTAACTTTACTTTTTGCAGAAGACGCTTTTAACTTCAAAAAGAAAAGCTAACAACATTAGTTTTTTGTTCTAACATTTATTTCTGATCTCTAATTGTAAGAAAATTTGGCATTTGGCCTGATTCTCCTAACTCAAAGCATTTATCTGTCTGTGATTTAAAAAAAAAAAATCCACTACAGTAATGAGAAAAGCAGCATTGAGAAGTGGTAGATTTAAAAATGGGGCAAACTGATAAATGCACAACTATATGATGATACCATGAACAAGTGACAGTAAACTGTAGATAATTATATAGTATGTGAATACAGCTCTATAAAATTGTATGGAAAAATATAAACAGATAAAAGTGCTGGAGAAAACATGGAGAGAGGATGTACATATTTACTGTTGGTTAGGAGGCAGAATGATGTAGCCTTTCTAGAGGACAGTGCAGTGGGTACAAGCTAAGTACGTGGGTGCCATAAGGTCCTGCAACCTCATTAGGGGGCATTTACTTGGAGGATCTGAGAGCAGGAATATGAATGGACATTTGCACACTGGTGTTTATGGAGACAGTATGCATGATTTGCAATGGTTGGAGGTGGCCTAAGGGTACATCGACTGAGGAACAAAATGGTGAACTATTGTGTGTGCATACAATGGAATATTGAGCAACTGCGAGGAGTGAAGCTATGAGACACTCAACAAGGTAAATGGATCCTGTAAACAGCATTTTGAGTGAACTATGCCAGAAACAAAGGTAAACGCTATAATGCCTCACCAATATGGACTAACTACAATGTGTAAACTCAGAATTAAACCTTAGAGCACAGCTTATCAGGGGAATGCTTATTGTGATGGTCCTTAGATTGTAAGCTCTTACAGCAGTCACATCTATTCCTGAATTGTAATGGCTATCTCCAG
The DNA here is from genome assembly GCF_015220235.1 of Choloepus didactylus. Taxonomy (NCBI): domain Eukaryota; kingdom Metazoa; phylum Chordata; class Mammalia; order Pilosa; family Megalonychidae; genus Choloepus; species Choloepus didactylus. Next base: position 152,044,401 of record NC_051309.1, read on the forward strand.
ATTCTGAGATGCTGATCCCTTTGTGTATAACCTGATTGATCTCTGGAACCTTTGGGTATCCGTGTGACACCTGGAACTCAGAGCTAGAACTCACCAGATATGAATGTCAGTATTAGCACATATAGCAACTGTTTAAAAAAAAGCTGAAAAAGAGTCCAGACTTCAACTAAAGAATGAAGCAGATGTGGTTAGGACTAGGGCAAATCAGACCAAAGGGTAAAGGACAATACCGATTGCGTGATAAAACTTCAAATTCCATATGAGACCAAGGAAAGAGATGTTTAGTTGGTGCAAGATCTATATTTCCTAAACAATGTAACTCATACAGTTTGTTCAAATCCCATAATTACATGGAACTTTTAATAGGAAGTGAGACCTGGTAGGTTTGCATAGGTTAGTGTGAAATAGCAACACATCCCAAAATAATTTGGACAGAGAATAAAAATGTATGTGTAGGGGGGGGGCGGGGCAAGATGGCAGACTGGTGAGCTGTATGTTTTAGTTACTCCTCCAGGAAAGTAGGTAAAAAGCCAGGAACTGCGTAGACTGGACACCACAGAGCAATCTGTCTTTGGGCATACTTCATACAACACTCATGAAAACGTGGAACTGCTGAGATCAGCGAAATCTGTAAGTTTTTGCGGCCAGGGGACCCGCGCCCCTCCCTGCCAGGCTCAGTCCCAGGGGAGGAGGGGCTGTCAGCTCCGGGAAGGAGAAGGGAGAATTGCAGTGGCTGCTCTTATCGGAAACTCATTCTACTGATTCAAACTCCAACCATAGATAGACTGAGACCAGACACCAGAGACTCTGAGAGCAGCCAGCCCAGCAGAGAGGAGACAGACATAGAAAAAAAACAACACGAAAAACTCCAAAATAAAAGCAGAGGATTTTTCGAGTTCTGGTGAACACAGAAAGGGGAAGGGCGGAGATCAGGCCTTGAGGCGCATATGCAAACCCCGAAGCAAAGCTGATCTCTCTGCCCTGTGCACCTTTCCTTAATGGCCCTGGTTGCTTTGTCTATTAGCATTTCAATAACCCATTAGATCTCTGAGGAGGGCCGTTTTTTTTTTTTAAATCCTTTTTGCTTTTTCTAAAACAATTACTCTAAGAAGCTCAATACAGAAAGCTTCAAAGAATTGAAATTTGGGCACGTCAAGTCAAGAGCAGAACTAAGAGAGCTCTGAGACAAAAGGCAATATTCCAGTGGCTGAGAAAATTCACTAAACAACACAACTTCCCAAGAAAAGGGGGGTGTCCGCTCACAGCCACCATCCTGGTGGACAGGAAACACTCCTGCCCATCGCCAGCCCCATAGCCCAGAGCTGCCCCAGACAACCCAGTGTGACGGAAGTGCTTCAAATAACAGGCACACACCACAAAACTGGGCGTGGACATTAGCCTTCCCTGCAACCTCAGCTGAAGGTCCCAGAGCTGGGAAGGTGGAGCAGTGTGAATTAACAAAGCCCCATTCAGCCATCATTTGAGCAGACTGGGAGCCTCCCTACACAGCCCAGCAGCCCAGAACTGCCCTGGGGGGACGGCACTCACCTGTGACATAGCACAGTCATCCCTCAACAGAGGACCCAGGGTGCACAGCCTGGAAGAGGGGCCCACTTGCAAGTCTCAGGAGCCATACGCCAATACCAAAGACTTGTGGGTCAGTGGCAGAGACAAACTGTGGCAGGACTGAACTGAAGGATTAGACTATTGCAGCAGCTTTAAAACTCTAGGATCATCAGGGAGATTTGATTGTTAGGGCCACCCCCCCTCCCCGACTGCCCAGAAACACGCCCCACATACAGGGCAGGCAACACCAACTACACACGCAAGCTTGGGACACCAATTGGGCCCCACAGGACTCACACCCCCACTCACCAAAAAGGCTAAGCAGGGGAGATCTGGCTTGTGGAAAACAGGTGGCTCGTGGACGCCACCTGCTGGTTAGTTAGAGAAAGTGTACTCCACGAAGCTGTAGATCTGATAAATTAGAGATAAGGACTTCAACTGGTCTACAAACCCTAAAAGAACCCTATCAAGTTCAGCAAATGCCACGAGGCCAAAAACAACAGAAAATTATAAAGCATATGAAAAAACCAGACGATATGGATAACCCAAGCCCAAGCACCCAAATCAAAAGACCAGAAGAGACACACCACCTAGAGCAGCTACTCAAAGAACTAAAGATGAACAATGAGACCCTAGTACGGGATATGAAGGAAATCAAGAAGACCCTAGAAGAGCATAAAGAAGACATTGCAAGACTAAATAAAAAAATGGATGATCTTATGGAAATTAAAGAAACTGTTGACCAAATTAAAAAGATTCTGGACACTCATAGTACAAGACTAGAGGAAGTTGAACAACGAATCAGTGACCTGGAAGATGACAGAATGGAAAATGAAAGCATAAAAGAAAGAATGGGGAAAAAAATTGAAAAACTCGAAATGGACCTCAGGGATATGATAGATAATATGAAACGTCCGAATATAAGACTCATTGGTGTCCCAGAAGGGGAAGAAAAGGGTAAAGGTCTAGGAAGAGTATTCAAAGAAATTGTTGGGGAAAACTTCCCAAATCTTCTAAACAACATAAATACACAAATCATAAATGCTCAGCGAACTCCAAATAGAATAAATCCAAAAAAACCCACTCTGAGACATATACTGATCACACTGTCAAACATAGAAGAGAAGGAGCAAGTTCTGAAAGCAGCAAGAGAAAAGCAATTCACCACATACAAAGGAAACAGCATAAGACTAAGTAGTGACTACTCAGCAGCCACCATGGAGGCAAGAAGGCAGTGGCACGATATATTTAAAATTCTGAGTGAGAGGAATTTCCAGCCAAGAATACTTTATCCAGCAAAGCTCTCCTTCAAATTTGAGGGAGAGCTTAAATTTTTCACAGACAAAGAAATGCTGAGAGAATTTGCTAACAAGAGACCTGCCCTACTGGAGATACTAAAGGGAGCCCTACAGACAGAGAAACAAAGACAGGACAGAGAGACTTGGAGAAAGGTTCAGTACTAAAGAGATTCGGTATGGGTACAATAAAGGATATTAATAGAGAGAGGGAAAAATATGGCAAACATAATCCAAAGGATAAGATGGCCGATTCAAGAAATGCCTTCACGGTTTTAACGTTGAATGTAAATGGATTAAACTCCCCAATTAAAAGATATAGATTCGCAGAATGGATCAAAAAAAATGAACCATCAGTAAGTTGCATACAAGAGACTCATCTTAGACACAGGGACACAAAGAAACTGAAAGTGAAAGGATGGAAAAAAATATTTCATGCAAGCTACAGCCAAAAGAAAGCAGGTGTAGCAATATTAATCTCAGATAAAATAGACTTCAAATGCAGGGATGTTTTGAGAGACAAAGAAGGCCACTACATACTAATAAAAGGGGCAATTCAGCAAGAAGAAATAACAATCGTAAATGTCTATGCACCCAATCAAGGTGCCACAAAATACATGAGAGAAACATTGGCAAAACTAAAGGAAGCAATTGATGTTTCCACAATAATTGTGGGAGACTTCAACACATCACTCTCTCCTATAGATAGATCAACCAGACAGAAGACCAATAAGGAAATTGAAAACCTAAACAATCTGATAAATGAATTAAATTTAACAGACATCTACAGGACATTACATCCCAAATCACCAGGATACACATACTTTTCTAGTGCTCACGGAACTTTCTCCAGAATAGATCATATGCTGGGACATAAAACAAGCCTCAATAAATTTAAAAAGATTGAAATTATTCAAAGCACATTCTCTGACCACAATGGAATACAATTAGAAGTCAATAACCATCAGAGACTTAGAAAATTCACAAATACCTGGAGGTTAAACAACACACTCCTAAACAATCAGTGGGTTAAAGAAGAAATAGCAAGAGAAATTGCTAAATATATAGAGACGAATGAAAATGAGAACACAACATACCAAAACCTATGGGATGCAGCAAAAGCAGTGCTAAGGGGGAAATTTATAGCACTAAACGCATATATTAAAAAGGAAGAAAGAGCCAAAATCAAAGAACTAATGGATCAACTGAAGAAGCTAGAAAATGAACAGCAAACCAATCCTAAACCAAGTACAAGAAAAGAAATAACAAGGATTAAAGCAGAAATAAATGACATAGAGAACAAAAAAACAATAGAAAGGATAAATATCACCAAAAGTTGGTTCTTTGAGAAGATCAACAAGATTGACAAGCCCCTAGCTAGACTGACAAAATCAAAAAGAGAGAAGACCCATATAAACAAAATAATGAATGAAAAAGGTAACATAACTGCAGATCCTGAAGAAATTAAAAAAATTATAAGAGGATATTATGAACAACTGTATGGCAACAAACTGGATAATGTAGAAGAAATGGACAATTTCCTGGAAACATATGAACAACCTAGACTGACCAGAGAAGAAATAGAAGACCTCAACCAACCCATCACAAGCAAAGAGATCCAATCAGTCATCAAAAATCTTCCCACAAATAAATGCCCAGGGCCAGATGGCTTCACAGGGGAATTCTACCAAACTTTCCAGAAAGAACTGACACCAATCTTACTCAAACTCTTTCAAAACATTGAAAAAAATGGAACACTACCTAACTCATTTTATGAAGCTAACATCAATCTAATACCAAAACCAGGCAAAGATGCTACAAAAAAGGAAAACTACCGGCCAATCTCCCTAATGAATATAGATGCAAAAATCCTCAACAAAATACTTGCAAATCGAATCCAAAGACACATTAAAAAAATCATACACCATGACCAAGTGGGGTTCATTCCAGGCATGCAAGGATGGTTCAACATAAGAAAAACAATCAATGTATTACAACACATTAAAAACTCGAAAGGGAAAAATCAATTGATCATCTCAATAGATGCTGAAAAAGAATTTGACAAAATCCAACATCCCTTTTTGATAAAAACACTTCAAAAGGTAGGAATTGAAGGAAACTTCCTCAACATGATAAAGAGCATATATGAAAAACCCACAGCCAGCATAGTACTCAATGGTGAGAGACTGAAAGCCTTCCCTCTAAGATCAGGAACAAGACAAGGATGCCCGCTGTCACCACTGTTATTCAACATTGTGCTGGAAGTGCTAGCCAGGGCAATCCGGCAAGACAAAGAAATAAAAGGCATCCAAATTGGAAAAGAAGAAGTAAAACTGTCATTGTTTGCAGATGATATGATCTTATATCTAGAAAACCCTGAGAAATCGACGATACACCTACTAGAGCTAATAAACAAATTTAGCAAAGTATCAGGATACAAGATTAATGCACATAAGTCAGTAATGTTTCTATATGCTAGAAATGAACAAACTGAAGAGACACTCAAGAAAAAGATACCATTTTCAATAGCAACTAAAAAAATCAAGTACCTAGGAATAAACTTAACCAAAGATGTAAAAGACCTATACAAAGAAAACTACATAACTCTACTAAAAGAAATAGAAGGGGACCTTAAAAGATGGAAAAATATTCCATGTTCATGGATAGGAAGGCTAAATGTCATTAAGATGTCAATTCTACCCAAACTCATCTACAGATTCAATGCAATCCCAATCAAAATTCCAACAACCTACTTTGCAGACTTGGAAAAGCTAGTTATCAAATTTATTTGGAAAGGGAAGATGCCTCGAATTGCTAAAGACACTCTAAAAAAGAAAAACGAAGTGGGAGGACTTACACTCCCTGACTTTGAAGCTTATTATAAAGCCACAGTTGCCAAAACAGCATGGTACTGGCACAAAGATAGACATATAGATCAATGGAATCGAATTGAGAATTCAGAGATAGACCCTCAGATCTATGGCCGACTGATCTTTGATAAGGCCCCCAAAGTCACCGAACTGAGCCATAATGGTCTTTTCAACAAATGGGGCTGGGAGAGTTGGATATCCATATCCAAAAGAATGAAAGAGGACCCCTACCTCACCCCCTACACAAAAATTAACTCAAAATGGACCAAAGATCTCAATATAAAAGAAAGTACCATAAAACTCCTAGAAGATAATGTAGGAAAACATCTTCAAGACCTTGTATTAGGCGGCCACTTCCTAGACTTTACACCCAAAGCACAAGCAACAAAAGAGAAAATAGATAAATGGGAACTCCTCAAGCTTAGAAGTTTCTGCACCTCAAAGGAATTTCTCAAAAAGGTAAAGAGGCAGCCAACTCAATGGGAAAAAATTTTTGGAAACCATGTATCTGACAAAAGACTGATATCTTGCATATACAAAGAAATCCTACAACTCAATGACAATAGTACAGACAGCCCAATTATAAAATGGGCAAAAGATATGAAAAGACAGTTCTCTGAAGAGGAAATACAAATGGCCAAGAAACACATGAAAAAATGTTCAGCTTCACTAGCTATTAGAGAGATGCAAATTAAGACCACAATGAGATACCATCTAACACCGGTTAGAATGGCTGCCATTAAACAAACAGGAAACTACAAATGCTGGAGGGGATGTGGAGAAATTGGAACTCTTATTCATTGTTGGTGGGACTGTATAATGGTTCAGCCACTCTGGAAGTCAGTCTGGCAGTTCCTTAGAAAACTAGATATAGAGCTACCATTCGATCCAGCGATTGCACTTCTCGGTATATACCCGGAAGATCGGAAAGCAGTGACACGAACAGATATCTGCACGCCAATGTTCATAGCAGCATTATTCACAATTGCCAAGAGATGGAAACAACCCAAATGTCCTTCAACAGATGAGTGGATAAATAAAATGTGGTATATACACACGATGGAATACTACGCGGCAGTAAGAAGGAACGATCTGGTGAAACATATGACAACATGGATGAACCTTGAAGACATAATGCTGAGCGAAATAAGCCAGGCACAAAAAGAGAAATATTATATGTTACCACTAATGTGAACTTTGAAAAATGTAAAAACAAATGGTTTATAATGTAGAATGTAGGGGAACTAGCAGTAGAGAGCAATTAAGGAAGGGGGAACAATAATCCAAGAAAAACAGATAAGCTATTTAACGTTCTGGGGATGCCCAGAAATGACTATGGTCTGTTAATTTCTGATGGATGTAGTAGGAACAAGTTCACTGAAATGTTGCTATATTATGTAACTTTCTTGGGGTAAAGTAGGAACATGTTGGAAGTTAAGCAGTTATCTTAGGTTAGTTGTCTTTTTCTTACTCCCTTGTTATGGTCTCTTTGAAATGTTCTTTTATTGTATGTTTGTTTTCTTTTTAACTTTTTTACTTTTTTTTTCATACAGTTGATTTAAAAAAGAAGGGAAAGTTAAAAAAAAAAAAAAAAAAAAAAGAAAAAATAAAAACAAGGAAAAAAAAAAAAAAAAGATGTAGTGCCCCCTTGAGGAGCCTGTGGAGAATGCAGGGGTATTTGCCTACCCCACCTTCATGGTTGCTAACATGACCACAGACATAGGGGACTGGTGGTTTGATGGGTTGAGCCCTCTACCATAAGTTTTACCCTTGGGAAGACGGTTGCTGCAAAGGAGAGGCTAGGCCTCCCTGTATTTGTGCCTAAGAGTCTCCTCCTGAATGCCTCTTTGTTGCTCAGATGTGGCCCTCTCTCTCTGGCTAAGCCAACTTGAAAGGTGAAATCACTGCCCTCCCCCCTACGTGGGATCAGACACCCAGGGAAGTGAATCTCCCTGGCAACGTGGAATATGACTCCCGGGGAGGAATGTAGACCCGGCATCGTGGGATGGAGAACATCTTCTTGACCAAAAGGGGGATGTGAAAGGAAATGAAATAAGCTTCAGTGGCAGAGAGATTCCAAAACGAGCCGAGAGATCACTCTGGTGGGCACTCTTACGCACACTTTAGACAACCTTTTTTAAGTTCTAAAGAATTGGGGTAGCTGGTGGTGGATACCTGAAACTATTAAACTACAACCCAGAACCCATGAATCTCGAAGACAGTTGTATAAAAATGTAGCTTATGAGGGGTGACAGTGGGATTGGGAATGCCATAAGGACCAAACTCCACTTTGTCTAGTTTATGGATGGATGTGTAGAAAAGTAGGGGAAGCAAACAAACAGACAAAGGTACCCAGTGTTCTTTTTTACTTCAATTGCTCTTTTTCACTCTAATTATTATTCTTGTTATTTTTGTGTGTGTGCTAATGAAGGTGTCAGGGATTGATTTAGGTGATGAATGTACAACTATGTAATGGTACTGTAAACAATCGAAAGTACAATTTGTTTTGTATGACTGCGTGGTATGTGAATAAATCTCAATAAAATGATGATTAAAAAAAATAATAATAAAAAAAAATAAAAAAAATAAAAAAAAAAATGTATGTGTAGGGCCCTCCTGAAGAGCTGGGGGAAAATGCAGAGGTGTTGGGCTTCCTCACCTGGATTGTTGTTGATGATCTCACAAACACTGAGGACTGGTGGTTTGATGTGCCAAGCCCTCTATCATGGGACTTGCCCTTAGGAAGCTCATCACTGCAAAGGAAAGGCTAAACCTACTTATAATTGTGCCTTAAGAGTCTCCCTCTGAGTAACTCCTTGTTGCTCAGATGTGGCCCTCTCTCTCTCTCTGTCTAGCTAAGCCAACTTGGCAGGTGAACTCACTGCTCTCCCCTCTATGTGGGATCTGACTCCCAGAGGTGTAAATCTCCCTGGCAACGCAGGATATGACTGCCAGGGATGAATCTGGACCCATCATGGGATTGAGAACATCTTCTTGACCAAAAGGGGGATGCAAAATAAAATAAAGTTTCAGTGGCTGAGAGATTCCAAATGGAGTCGAGAGGTCACTCTGGTGGGCATTCTTATGCACTATATAGATAACCCTTTTTAGGTTTTAATGCACTGGAATAGCTAGAAGTAAAGACCTGGAACTATCAAACTGCAACCCAGTAGCCTTGACCCTTGAAGACAATTGTAAAACTATGTAGCTTACAAGGGGTGACAGTGTGATTGTGAAAGCCTTGTGGATCACACTCCCTTTATCCAGTGTATGGATGGATGAGTAGAAAAATGGGGACAAAAAACTAAATGAAAAATAGGGTGTGAGGGGGGATGATTTCTTGGTGTGCTTTTTTACTTTTATTTTTTATTCTTATTTTTACTTTATCTGGTACAAGGAAAATGTTCAAAAAATAGACTGGGGTGATGAATGCATAACTATATGATGGTACTGTGAACAACTGATTGTATACTTTGGATCACTGTATGGTATGTGAATATATCTCAATAAAATTGAATTTTAAAAATGGGGCAAACAGCTATATATATTAATGGAGAATTTCAGTCCCTTAGCTACTTACGACTGCCAAACTAGTACTAACAAGCTGGGTGGTGCTACTATGGAGATATAAAATGGTCCCGTAAGACATTCAGTCTTAAGAGATGTTACTAAAAAGAGGTACATCTCTCAGAGAATCATAATTTACATTAGGATATTACAATTTCAGAGAAGTCTTGTTATAAATAAACCTGCTTAATTTTATTCCACCTAGCATTTTCTAAATTTACTTAATCAAAGAATCCATTTTTGTCTAATAGCTAATATTGTTTGGAAATCCCTTTGGAAAATAATTACTTTTTTTTTTTAAGAAAGGCAGACTGCCACACGCAATACCTCATTTGGATGATATTGCTTTTTTTTAAATGTGAGCATCTTTTATGCACTAGCCATATCAGCTAATCAGAAAAATGGTAAACCTTGAAAAATTTAAGTCAATGTTAAGCCCAATCTCATGGACTAAGACTCATCAGGAGGCAAGAAAAGATGAAGCTACTGACCATCATTAGGGCACATGCTTTGAAGTCCTGCTCACTTCCCCAAAGCAATATGATAGACTGATGCCATATATTCCTGCCCAATCCTGTTCTGACCAAAAGGCAGATATTTGTAAGGCAAAATGTTTGAGTATGGCCCTAGGTACTAAAAAAAACTAATCTACTCAGTTTTATGGAACCCTTTTCTAATCAGGAGATGTAACTGATAATCATATCAGGGACAATCATATTAATTCATGTCTTTACAGTATGAAGTTATAATAAAGAATATTTCAGAGTTGGAAAGGAATATAAAAGACATCTAGTTTGAATACTGTATTAGTTAGGGTTCTCTAGGGAAACAGAATCAATGAGAGGTGTCTCTGATTATCAAATTGTAAAAGTGACTCACGCAACTGTGGGTATGCACGAGTCCAAATTCTGTAGAGCCGTCAACAAACTGTCAACTCCAAGGAAGATGTCCGATGAACTCCTCACGAAATGAACCGGCAACTTCAACGAACTCCTCAGGAAATTAACTGGGATCTTCGATGAACATGTCCGATGAACTCCTCAGGAAACAAACCGGCAACTTCAACAAACTCCTCAGGAAATGCTTCACTGGGCAGCCAAAGAAGAAGGGAAGGTCCTCTATCTGTCTTGCTTATAATTCTTCCACTGATTAATTGGATTAAATCCAGCCAATTGCATTCTCTCATTGTGGAAGGCACACCCTTTGGTGAGTCATCAGTCACAGCTGCAGTCAATTGACTGATGATTTAATAAACCAGCCTCAAACATCCTCACAGCAATTGTTAGGCCAGTGTTTTCTTGACCAGACAGGTGGGTCACCTGGCCAAGTTGACACATGAACCTAACCATCACAGTCCACCCCTTGTCAACTTGGCAGTTATACACATCACCTAAAACCATATCTTCAAAATGAACATTACAGCTTATGCCATATGATAAGGGGATAAGACAGAGAAGAAAGCAAAGATATTTGCTTTACAGACAAATACAAACATAATCATAACAAAATGAGGAGGAAATAGTCATGTCATCATAGTCCTCGTTTCTGTAACTGGTCACGTGGCCGTAGTTCATATTTATCACCACCTTCTTCCACTACCCATTCCATGTTCCCTTTACCCTCAGCAAGCACTTCAGCTGGCTGTGGTTCTTTGCCTGGTGGGTTGACCCAAACCTTCATTCCTGAAGTTTCTTGGCCATTGGTAGTCCTGCCTGGATTGGGTTGTTGCAGTTTTCCATTGACTTGAATCACAGGGCATGGTAGTACTAAGAGACACCCTAGGGGATCTCCTGTATTCCAGGAAAACTCTTCTTTACTTCCATTGTGTAGTTGCAGTGCTCTTTCCCCTTGATAGTCAGGATCAATCACCCCAGCCAATACAGTAATCCCCTTCCCTGCCTGTTGATTCAGAGGCATAAGAAGCCCAATGTGGCCAGGTGGCAGTCTTAACTTCTAGTTCAATGGAATTATTGTTGTGTTTCCTGGTGGAAGCACTCTTTCTTTTGGAACCAAGACCTGTAGACCAGCAGAGCTTAAGCTTGCAGGGACAGGAAGCAAAAATTTACCTAGTGGACCACTAGGAGTGATAGTGAGTGGTGCCACTCCTGTGTCCACCCCTTGATTCCTGGACCCATGAATCTTGCCTATGGGAGAAACAGCACCATAGAGTGGATGCTGATTCAGAGCATACACAGCCTCCTGGAGAACACTGCCCCAACCCTGCAAGGTATTGCCACCTAGTTGGCACCATAATTGAGTCTTCAACAGGCCATTCCACCGTTCTATCAACCCAGCTGCCTCTGGATGATGGGGAACATGGTAAGACCACAGAATTCCATGAGCATGTGCCCATTCCCTCACTCCATTTGCTGTGAAGTGGGTTCCTTGATCCGAAGCAATGCTGTGTGGAATACCATGATGATGGATAAGGCATTCGTAAGTCCACGGATAGTAGTTTTGGCAGAAGCATGTCATGCAGGGAAGGCAAACCCGTATCCGGAGTATGTGTCTATTCCAGTAAGAACAAATCACTGCCCCTTCCATGATGGAAGTGGTCCAATGTAATCAACCTGCCACCAGGTAGTAGGCTGATCACCTCGGGGAATGGCACCATATTGGGGACTGAGTGTGGGTTTCTGCTGCTGGCAGATTGGACACTCAGCAGTGGCTGTGGCCAGGTCAGCCTTGGTGGGTGAAAGTCCATGTTGCTGAGCCCATGCATAACCTTCCTCCCTACCACCATGACCACTTTGTTCATGAGCCCATTGGGCAATGACAGAAGTTGCTGGGGAAAGAGGCTGATTGGTATCCACCAAACAGGTCATTTTATCCACTTGGTTATTAAAATCTTCTGCTGCTGAAGTCACCCTCTGGTGAGCATTCACATGGGACACAAATATCTTCATGTTGTTTGCCCACTCAGAAAGGTCTATCCATATACCCCTTCCCCAGACTTCTTTGTCACCAATTTTCCAGTCATATTCCTTTCAAGTCCCTGACCATCCAGCCAAACCATTAGCAACCACCCAGGAATCAGTATACAGACGCACCTCTGGCCAGTCCTCCTTCCAAGCAAAGTGAACAACCAGGTGCACTGCTCGAAGTTCTGCCCACTGGGAGGATTTCCCCTCACTACCGTCCTTCAGGAACATCCCAGAAAGGGGCTGCAGTGCTGCAGCTGTCCACTTTCAGGTGGTGCCTGCATATCGTGCAGAACCATCTGTAAACCAGGCCCAAGTCTTCTCTTCCTCAGTCAACTGACTGTAAGGAACTCCCCAAGATGCCATAGCTATGGGCTGGGAAAGAGAAGGTAAGGTGGAAGGAGTGGGGGCCATGGGCATTTGGGCCACTTCATCATGTAACTTACTTGTACCTTCAGGACCTGCTCGAGCTCTATTTCATATATACCATTTCCATTTTATGATGGAGCGCTGCTATGCACGCCCAACTTTATGGCCTGGTGGGTCAGACAACACCCAGCTCATGATAGGTAACTCAGGTCTCACGGTAACTTGGAGGCCCATGCATGGTTAAGCATTCTGTCTCTACTAAGGCCCAGTAGCAGGCCAAAAGCTGTTTCTCAAATGGAGAGTTATCTGCAGAGGATGGTAAAGCTTTACTCCAAAATCCTAAGGGCCTGCGTTGTGATTCTCCTATAGGAGCCTGCCAAAGGCTCCAAACAGCATCTCTATTTGCCACTGACACTTCCAGCACCATTGGGTCAACAGGATCATATGGTCCAAGTGGCAGAGCAGCTTGCACAGCAGACTGGACCTGTCGCAGAGCCTCATCTTGTTCCAGTCCCCACTCAAAACTAGAAGCTTTTCTAGTCACTCAGTAAATGGGCCAGAGTAGCACACCTAAATGAGGAATATGTTGTCTCCAAAACCCAAAGAGGCCAACTAAGCGTTGTGCCTCTCTTTTGGTTGTAGGAGGGGCCAGATGCAACAGCTTATCCTTCACCTTAGAAGGAATTATCTCGACAGGCCCCACACCACTGGTCACCTAGAAATTTTACTGAGGTGGAAGGCCCCTGTATTTTTGTTGGATTTATCTCCCATCCTCTGCCATGCAAATACCTTACCAACAAATCTACAGTAGTTGCTACTTCTTGCTCACTAGGTCCAATCAATATGCTATCATCAATATAATGGACCAGTGTGATGTCTTGTGGGAGGGAGAAATGATCAAGATCCCTGTGGACAATATTATGACATAGGGCTGGAGAGCCGATATAACCCTGAGGTAGCACAGGGAATGTAAACTGCTGGCCTTGCCAGCTGAATGCAAACTGTTTCTGGTGGTCCTTACTGACAGCAATTGAGAAAAAAGCATTTGCCAGATCAATAGCTGCATACCAGGTACCAGGGGATGTGTTGATTTGCTCAAGCAATGATACCACATCTGGAACAGCAGCTGCAATTGGAGTCACCACCTGGTTAGGCTTACGATAATCCACAGTCATCCTCCAAGACCCATCTGTTTTCTGCACAGGCCAAATAGGAGAGTTGAATGGGGATGTGCTGGGAATCACCACCCCTGCATCCTTCAAGTCTTTAAGAACGGCATTAATCTCTGCAATCCCTCCAGGAATCCAGTATTGCTTCTGGTTCACTATTTTGCTAGGCAGGGGCAGTTCTAGTGGCTTCCACTTGGCCTTTCCCACCATAATAGCCTTCACTCCAGGAATCAGGGAACCAATGTGAGGATTCTGCCAGTTGCTGAGTATGTCTATTCCAATTACGCATTCTGGCACTGGGGAAATAACCACAGAATGGGTCTGGGGACCCACTGGACCCACTGTGAGATGGACCTGAGCTAAAACTCCATCAATCACCTGACCTCCATAAGCTCCAACTCTGACTGGTGGACCAGAGTGATGTTTTGGGTCTCCAGGAATTAATGTCACTTCTGAACCAGTGTCTAATAATCCACGAAATATGTGATCATTTCCTTTTCCCCAATGCACAGTCACCCTGGTAAAAGGCCATAGGTCCCCCTGGGGAAGGCTGGGAGGAAGATTAACAGTATAAATTTTTGGCAGTGTAACAGGGTCCTTCCCCAAGGGTACCTGGCCTTCCCTTCATTCAAGGGGCTCTGGATCTGTAAACTGTCTCAAGTCCGGGAATCGATAAAGGGGCCGTGACTCTCTGTTTTTGCAATTCAAGGGAGACTTTCATTCACATGACCTAGAATTCTTCTGCCTATATAGTTCAAACAAGAATTTAGTCGATTGCCCATCTATTTTACTACTTGGTACTCCATGATCCACTAGCCAACGCCGTAAGTCTCTGGTGAGTCATATTATTTTGATTGCTGCTTTGAGCCTGTTTTCCATTATGGTAGCCATGCCCACCTTGTCTGTGGCAATTAACTGCAGCCACTTGGCTTCTACCGACTCGGGACCCGATTATCCCCATTGTGTTTAAGGATTCCAGCTCAGTGACAGCAGTTCCTACAGTAATATCTGACCTACAGAGAAGGGCAACTACAGAGCTCTTCAGGGATGATGGAGCTAATCTCACAAATTTATTCCTTACAGTCCTGGTAAAAGGTGTGTCCTCTGGACATTCCAGGGCTGTGTGAGCAGGTCTTCCATGATAAATCCACTCTAACATTCCAATCTCTCTAAGCCTTTGAATCCCCTCCTCCACATTGTACCAGGGCAGTTCTGGCATTTCAACCTCTGGTAATGCTGGCCACCTTTTGATCCATGTTTCAGCCAGCCACCCAAACAAACCGTTAACACCCTTTCTAACCCCTCGAGCTACAACACTGAACACAGAATCTCTGCTTAGTGGGCCCATATCAGTAAATTCAGCCTGATCCAACCTTATATTCCTTCCACCATTATCCCACACTCTTAATATCCATTCCCACGCATATTCCCCTGGTTTCTGTCTGTATAAGTTGGAAAACTCATACAGTTCCTTTGGAATATAGCATACCTCTTCATGGGTCACACTTTGTATCTCACCCTTTGGGGCTTGTTGGGACTTGAGCCTAGTTATAGGTCTTGAAGCAAAAACTGGTGGTGGGGGTGGGTCATGAAAAGAGTTAGAATTATCTCTCAAGCCATTCACCTCAGGACATTCTGTTGCATTTTCATCTCTTAAAACAGGATTAATCTCTCCAGACAAAGGAGTGAGGGCTGCTTCCTCAGGGGAGGTGATTATAGGATTAGCAGGCACTGAAGGGTTAATCTCCTTAGGTGGGGGTTGGGTGGCAGGCTCCTTAGGTAGAGAAGCTGTTTCCCCAGGACAGCCCTCTACAGGTAAATCTAACAATGACCCAGCAGAATCCAGGGTTCCAATGTCCTCACTGCCACTATTATCAATCCATATGTCCCCATCCCAAGTTTCCGGATCCCATTCTTTTCCAATCAATGCCTTCACTTTAACAGCAGACACCCTGAGAGGTTGAGATTTTAGTTTACGTTGTAAATCTGCTACTCGCACAATGAGAGCCTGTGTCTGGTTCTCAGAAACTTCCAGTCTGCAGGCAAAGGAAATAAGATTTCCTTTCAGGGCACACATGGAAACCTTTACATCTGTCATACGGCGTTTAAGTTTTGAATTTGAAGCCTTTAGCTCATCCCTTTCTCTTACAACTTTATCCAAAGTATCTAAGAACAGCCAGCCAACATCATTATACCTCTTAATACTGCAAAACTCTGTGAAGGTGTCGAAAACACTGTCACCCAGAGCCTTGCTTTGTACTAGAGTATGATTAGGAGAATCAAATGGTGCTATTTTGCATATTTCCTTTGCCAACTCATGCCATGACTGTCAGTGCCCTCTTGATTATTGAAAATAGAGTCATTAGTGCCTCTGAATCTAATCAGAGTAGAAAACAAACTGTAAAAGCCCATTTTAAGATTCTGTTTCTCAAGAACCACTCCCGGTACCAAGTTGTATTAGTTAGGGTTCTCTAGGGAAACAGAATCAATGAGAGGTGTCTCTGATTATCAAATTGTAAAAGTGACTCACGCAACTGTGGGTATGCATGAGTCCAAATTCTGTACAGCAAACTTTCAACTCCAACGAAGATGTCCGATGAACTCCTCAGGAAACGAACAGGCAACTTCGACAAACTCCTCAGGAAATGCTTCACTGGACAGCCGAAGAAGAAGTGAAGGTCCTCTATCTGTCTTGCTTGTAAGTCTTCAACTGATTAATTGGATTAAATCCAGCCAATTGCATTCTCTCATTGTGGAAGGCAAGCCCTTTGGTGAGTCATCAGTCACAGCTGCAGTCAATTGACTGATGATTTAATAAACGAGTCTGTTGGTTTATTAACCAGCCTCAAACGTCCTCACAGCAATTGTTAGGCCAGTGTTTGCTTGACCAGACAGCTGGGTCACCTGGCCAAGTTGACACATGAACCTAACCATCACAAATACCTATCTGACAACTGAATTCTCCCCATCAAGTGGTTTTCCAGTTCATGCTTAAAAATCAACAATTGTCAGAACACTCACAACTTTCCATTCCATCCCAGAACAAATGTTCTCTTCAGGTCTGTGATTTTAATCACCATATATCTAAATCCCTATGATAATGAGAACTGGTACATAATAGACCTCTCCACTTCCCACAAAAATGCTGTTGAATAGAATGAGGATCACTTCTTCTAAAATGCACATATCTGGGATCTTTTACACTTTAATTGCAAAGATTCCATTATATGATAAATGTCAAATTCAGGACAGGACTTAAAGCAAGCAAGAAAAGGGTATATGTTAGACTGGGATACACAAAAGGGATTTAACACTGTTGCCAATGTTTTAATTAAGTGGTAGGTACATGTATATTTGTTCTATTCTTCAAAGGTTTTTGCATGTTTAAATATTGCATTACACATTTTTTAAAAGAAAAAAAGCTTCCATTATAAAGCCCTTTATTCTTTTTTTTTTCTTTTTTTCCCCTTATTCTTATATACATTTAGTTGTACAGGCTCAGATCATTACGTTTGAGGTAGCTACTATGACACACAAGGCCTGGAACACTGATTGTCCACGATGCCAATGGAAATGGAAACCAACAATTGTTTTTGTGCAGTATTAAAATCACAGAAAAAATTTCAAGGTAAGTTTTACTTACCATAAGTTAGTCCCTAAAGAGATCAGACCAAGAGAAAAATACTAAACTTCTGCTGCCTCGTCCAAAGGAACAAACTATAATATTCCTACCATATAACTGACCTAATGGCCACAAGCCTAGATACATACCTAAAAAATTCAACAAATTAGGGATGGAATTCATTCAGGACTGGCTGTTTTGAGTCTCCCCCAGGCCACGGTAAAATCCACAAGTTTACAGAAATACGCATAGAGAATGGATAGCAATAATGACTCTACCTCCTTCTTAAATAACATTGTTTCAGGCACCGGGCTTCTTTTAATCCCAAGAAAGAAAGAATAGCTATGCAACCACCTTAATCTCTATTACATTTTAGCTTGGTATAGGTAATAAGCATACCTACAGCCAACATCTGTAGAGGCAGACAATTAAGTGAAATGTGAACTGAACAGTTAACTAGATAATAGGGAACGGTGAATTACAACTGATGAACTAAGGAATTCACTCTTCATTTCCAGTACTCACTATTTTGGAAATATTTAAAAATTTGTGTAAAAAAAAACTTTACTTTAAACTCTTAAAAGACTTTCCATTGCCTTTAGATAAGGCCCAACAAACACATATATAACTCACAAAGCACTCAACAATTAGATTTTTTGTATGTACCTCTTTACCTCATCTTAATCACTTTTCCTTCTCATAATCAACATTCTAGCCATACTGAATTCCTTGCATCAACTCAAACATGCCATGTTGTCTCTCCTCCAGATTTTCAGTCATGCTGGGTTCCCTCTTGTTGATATACTCTCTGCCTGGCTAATTATTTCAAACCCTTCAAGTCTGTTTAAATGTCACTTCCTCGGGAAGGCATTCTCTGACAGACATTTCCTACTGTTCATGCTCATAAAACTTTGAATTAATTCTATCATAACACTCATTATATATTATTATAATAATATGTTTAACTGTTCATCTTTTTGACAAAGAGGAAAGCCCAGTGAGGGCAAAGACAGGGTCTTGTTTACTGGCACACTTGCAGGTCCTCAGTCAGTCTCTGCTGGATAGACAGACTGCTGAATGAATGTATGAATTCTCCTAGAGATATGTTGTAAAGCATTCCTATTTAAACATCAAGAATCTTCAGTGCTCCCTACTTGGCAACACTTGAAATCTTATTTGCTATGTGTTTAAAATTCTATATAATCCAGATTTTCCCTCTGCTCAGTCCGAATTAATAAAACTGTATTACTTAGACATAGTGCTGATAGCAAAACTGAAAGTTAACTAGTGTTTTAAAAAAAGTTTCTCTGGAGTATAAATAAAGAAATGTTATTGATTTCCAAAACCAAAAAACATTATCCTTCAATGAAAATAGTCATTATCTCTTTCCTTTTATATAAAATAGATATTTCTTGGAAAGCAAATAAAAACCACTTAAAATCATTCCTTTTCACTTCTGCTTTATTAATTGGCAAGGTAGTTCTTTGCTTTTGACTATTATTTTCTCCTTCATATAAGTAATAATCTGGAACACAAAACCAAGTTCTCTAAAAATCAGTGGCTATTTTAAAGAGCTCTTAGTGAATCTCTTTTAAAACGATATTTTTAAAAGGAGACACTTCATTTCTTTTGCTTTTTAGATCACAGAATACAACTAGAAAGTGATAATTACAATAAAACTCCATTATTTATTGATTTTAAAAGTAAATGTCATATTAAAATATATTTCCATCTTCTATTCTCTCCATAATCTAATATTATAATTACTTTGTATACTTTTAAACAAAAGTTAAATGACTTTTTAAATACCTTCTCTTAAAAGATAGTCAAGAATTTAGAAATATTCAGCACAAATTGGGACTTCCACAACTGCAACTCACCTCCCATTTTCATAATCCTGATATTTTCATGTCCAATTCCCAGTATATGAAAAATGCAAGATTCATAATTGCATGATCCTATATTTCACTGACTCTAAGATGCACATTTTTTTCACATTTTGGCATCTCTGAAATTGGAATACATCATATAATTGATGCTGTCTTAAAATGTGTAATTGTTGGCATTTTTTTTCTTTTAGTGGTATAAAAATAATGTTTCATACAATTGGCATCTTAGGCTAAATGAAATAAAGTCATTAAAATATTAACTAAATTTTTTCTAATAATCCTTTCTAACTGATTTAAAAGGGAAAATCACCGTTCACTTATAATTCAAACAATTCTAGAATCAGAACTAAATGAACTTAAGATTCATATCCTCCCTTTTTAGAAAACTTATGACTGGTGAAATTCAAGAAAATGAGATAATTTGAGAAAATACTTTTAAATAGCTTTTAGGAAAAGGTCTAAATAGAAGCAGAAACCAGAGAAATGAAAGAAAAAAAATACTTAAAGATGTTCAGTGAGTCATGAAACAGATGAGAGCTTTATCAATAAAAAGAAACAATTCCAGGAACATGGCAGATTACTCAGCACACTGTTTAGGAGAAAAAATACTATTACATTATTTCTCCCTCCTTAAGAAAGAATCATTGTCATTTTTTAAACAAAAATATGGTATAGCTAGTTGAAATAATTTTAATCGTATGTAAAATTGTAAACATTCTTAATAAATTAAAAACCAACCTACCAGTATTGTCTTCCTTCTGGCTCAATCTGTTTCAACTTCAGGTAATCCTAGGATTAGGGGCTCCTTTTCAGATCCCCAGTTTTTCATGTCGATCTTCTACCTCCCTGTGGCAACAATATTTTCTAATTAAAAGAGTCGTTTTGTGCCACAGGGAGGATTTCTGATGGTACAATAAATAAAAAAAAAATCACAGCTTGTCATGAAGTCAAATTAGTCCTTAGATTCTTTAAAAAAGAAACCTAGCTCATCTTATTTTTCTAGAGAGAAATTTGGTTGTATTATTAAAAACTGCATTTTAAAAACCTAAATGTTCATTTAGTCAAAAAGAAAAGCACTGCTTTCTTGTTGAATTATATAAAAATTTTCATCATCTATCTTTTCTACTAACTCTAAACACAATTTTGTTGATCACTAAAACTTTCTAAGTCTTGATAATAACTTTAATAAGACCAACTTTTTGTGTTTTGATACCTAGTTAAGATGCAAAATCTTGCCTCCAGTGATCAGAAGAGAGGAGGAAGCTACCAGACCACTTTAAAGCCAATGTTTATCATTAAAGATTAATAAGCCCACTTGTATTATGTAACATGATATCAATTATGCTTAAAATGTACATTAAAAAAGACTGGAAGGAAAGGCCAAAAAAAGCAGCAGTTATTGTCCCTTTGCTGGTAAGATTATGGGTGATTTTCATTATTTATTCCTTGCAATACTCCCCAGTTTTTCCAATGAGGATGTATTGCTTTTATTTTAAAAGAAAAAAAAAATTTAAGTATAAGCAAGAAAGCTTAACACTTGCTATGATTTTAGGACAAAGTTGATGTAAGCATGGCAACATTACGGCTTTGATATAATATTCTGGATGACTATATTTATGTTTTTTGGATGACAACCTTTTTATATTTTAAACCCCAAAGTATTCAATAAATAGCATATAAGCAAAAACAGAAATATATTTAAGATTTTCATAGATCATCCTTGATTATACTGAATTAAAATTCAATTTGATTCAGTTTATATTTCCTAACCAGTCACTATGTGTTCAACACGATACTGGACAAAAGAAAAAACTATGGTCTCTGTCTTCAAGGGGCTTATATTCATATTGGAAAAACAAAAGGAATACACATACAAGAATAGTATAAGATAGTAAATGATCAAGTGCCTAAATCTAGATGGGATAAAAGAAGATCAGAGAAGGGAGTGTGCAGTGTAGTCCACAGTTGTGAAAAGTTTTATGTAGTTGGGCTTTAAAGAATGGATAATACCTGAGCACATTCCAGATAGGGGAAAACTGTATTTGAGCAAAAGCTCAGAAGCATAAACAGTACAGTCGATGCAAGGGGCAGCAAGGAAAATAGCTAGGGGAATACAGTGTTTCAGCAGATAAATCCAGGTTACTGAGGGTCTGCTTCTGGATGATTCCATTGGTTACTGGATTTAGCAGAGGAGTGACCTTTGAAATCTAATAAACAAAGACATTCACGGAGAATAAATGTAGATTCCAGAATACATTAAGTTAAAGAAAAATGACAAGGAAAAAAGTACAGATTGAGGTATAAAGCATTTGTTTAAAAAAAAAAAAGGGGGGATGTGAAAGGAAAGAGAGAAATACAATAGAGAAGTAAACAAACAAATGCTCTGTTTTAATTTATAAAAGACCTGTCCATAAGGAAAGGTACTAATGAAGTTAAGGTAACACTTATGGAGCACTCACTACGTCGCAAGTACTGTGTTAGGGGCTTTCATATTTATTTTATGTAGTTCTCACAACCCTGAATTCCTGTTTTTCAATAGGGAAACTGAGACTCTGAAAGGTTAAATACTATGAAGCAGTAAAGGGGAAACTTGAAACCAGGACTAACTAATTTAAGTTAACATTTTTCTCTTTTCTACTAAATAGAGCTAAACAGAAAGCTAAAAAGAAAAAGAAAAAGAAAAAGCTCAGTAATGGTAGTGCCAGATTTTCTACCATATTTGGCCATTCTTTGGCTCTTCTTCCTGTTTCTCAAAATTTAAACATTTCCTAAGGTTAATTCCTTACTTCTGTGCCCTTTGTTTTCTATGACAGAAAGACAAATACAGAATTTAAATACCTTCCCTCCTTGAGAAAATATTTCAAATACAGCAGGGACCCACTGTGGAAGCATGAGCTGGCTCTGCACCAAGCCAGTGAGAGGAAGGGAAGGGGGCAGCCAGAGCTGTGGAAATTTCATTTATTTCCATGGGTTGATTCTCAAATCAGTCTCTCCCTCACCACCTTTTTTTTTTTTCTAACTAAGCTTCAGTTTTACTAGACTCTTCCATTTTCCCCTCCCTCCAGATGTGTTCTCCACCTCTCTTCACCCTGTTCTCTGTTGCAGGAGACTGACTTTATCAATAGGGCTCTCATGGTTTCAGATTGGGATTGGTCAGTGCAAAGCCCCGGCGGCAGATTAAAGGAAGGAAGGAAAAGGAGATGAGGGGACTCATTCCTTGGCCCCCTCCCTATGGCATAGCCCTTCAGACATCCGTGTCCTTCTATCAAAGGTCCCACATTCTCCCAACAATCACCTTGATTCTCTCTCCAGGACTCTCTTCTGAGTTCCAGTAACCACTCCTTCACCTTGGCCCTTTCAAAGAAGGCAAACAGCTCTGCTACTGCTAGCTACTGAGCACTGCCCTATCTCTTGTGGTCTCCCCTACATCCTGCCCACTAATGCTTTATTAAACCATTCCTTAAATTATCCTAATTTGAGTGTGCCATCTCTTTTGTGATAGGACGCAGACTATATATACTTGTGCGTATTTATATGCCTAAACATATCCCCTTAGATGTTCTGCCTCAACTCAAAATCAACTATTACCAGACTTACCTGCTTCCCTCAGTCTTGCCTTTCTCAAATCCTTATATGATACTCTCCATGACTTAGTTGAAAATACTCATAACGTTTCACTTAACTATGCATCTCCTCATCTGTCACGTCAATTTCTGCTGGATCTTTAGTAGATCATATATAAGTCCCTTCTGTTCCTACTGCTACTACATTGTTTTAATATTGCTCAAGTCATACACTTTGACTCAAACTGCAATACACAGTCTTCCTGCCTCATCTCTTCCCCTACAATCCATCCTGTATTGACTGAGATATTAATTTCTAGTATCTCAAAAATTTTCAAGTCTTTCTGCCCCCTATATGCCTGATTATTAACTCCTGAGATTCAATTCACAATCTAGTCACAATTCTTAATGGAACCTCCTACCAATGTCTTATTTACTCAGTATCTTCTAAACGTGCCTGGAATTTCAATATTCTACCCATTTATTAATCACATCTCCATCAGTCTATAATGCCTTTTGTCTACCTCCTATTTGTTCACCGAAATCCTACCATCAGTCCTCCTTCTTTATCCCTTTCTCTAAAATATTCCCAAATCCAGTAAATTGGACTTTCCTCTTATAAAAATGTATTTGAATTTGTAAACAACACTCATTTGACTCTTCAATGCTTTGGATTTTAAATATGATATATATCTTATCTCCATGACCAAACTGCTCTTTTGAGAGAAAAAAAAAATGTTGAAAATAGTGCTTTGCGCATATATTTACTGATATAAACGAAAGTGGAGGATAAGGGGATAAAAATAGTAATAGATCTCTGTTCAGGTGAAAGGTGAAGAAGCAGGTCCTAGACAGCGCAATCTTTTTAATAGTCATAAACGATTTCCATCAAAACTTATCCATTACTGAGTGCACTGGTATCACGCTAACTTTTTAGAGGATAATCTGTATCAACCTTTCAATATTTCTATAGTTTAAAAACTGAACATAAAAACAGCATTTTCAAGATGACAGTATCTTTATAGGAAATCCAAGGGACTTCCCTCTTCCCCCGACTCACCACATCCTTCTATCCAGCAGATCCCAGAACTGGTGGAGGCTGCAACCACTGAGAAAGATATTCCAGGCCTCCCAGAGTCAAGACCACCCTTCATCCATGCTTAAATACTATTCTTCAAAGGCTCTTTATGATTACTAATCTGTAGTTATTGTCACAAAGCCACAAAGTACTTTATAGGTTTAGATGAATGTGCCTATTTTTAAAGTTTCAAAACATATTTTTTTTTTCCTTATAAAATTTAAGAGAAAATTACTATTACACAAAAGCTCTGTGAGGGAAATATAGACTATTATTTTAGCCTAAAAAGATGAAGCTAAATATCCCATAATAACTACTAACAAAATGTAGAAATCATTTTATACACAAAATAATGAAAACTGATCGATATAAATCATTATAGGATTTTAGAACTCCTACCTTGATGACATCATGAATGTTGTTTGTGGTATGAATATATATATATGGGTATATAGGAATAAAAGAAGAAAAACTTCAATGTGAACAAGCAGAGAATTGACATGACAGGTTGATAATAATTACGAACTGATATAAACTAAATTATAATGTAGAAGCATTCCACGATGTGCTTCCTAGATGTTCAGAAGGAAGCCTTACTCTATGCAGATCTATATAGACAACATTTCCCTAAATTCATCAAGTAAAAACTGCTATAGTCTTCCTGTGAATATTTATTTCTTTTTCTTCCCTATCAGCTTCTTCTCCAAAACCTAGACATATCTGGAATTTAACTTACAAGTTTATATCATCACAAGAAATCAACCTGACCCTAATCTACTACCCAAAATGAGACATGTATTAGGAGAAATCATAACAACCTTTGTTCCTCTAAATATGTTCTAGATGTCAGAAGCATAAAAATTTATTCAGACTCATTTTAAAATGCATTTGCTTCTTTAAAAAGAGACAAAGTTAAGCTATGAATATTAACAAGTCTTATAAGGTTAAATTAAAATTCATGAACCATAAAACAAAAAGAAAACTTAAAAAATTAAAATTAAAAAAATAATTCATGAACCAGATGGAATCAAATACGAAAGATGAACTTCTGAGGTACTTGTATTATACAAGTCTAGAATAACATAAAGTATTTACTAACAGCATTTCCCTTTACAGTTGAGGAAAAATAATCTAAAAAATACTACCAAATATTCAAAAATCACTGAAACATCATCAACTGTTCATTTACCCAAACTTTGCTTATCTTCCTTTTTAATAGCCCTTCAAATGACATCATTACCCTCGGAGTTCAAGAAGACTAAGAAAATAAAATCCCTTAAGTGGATTATACTTGTTTCCTATTTGGAATTACGTTTTCATATGAGTTACTTTAAATTAATGAAATTTTCACAATCAATTGTACAACCAATAATATTAGGCTGACCTGCTCTGGTATTTTAATGTGAGAAACATCTTAATTTACCTACTTAATTCAAATTCAGCACTGTAGTTTTAATTCTTTTCCGTTTCCAATCTTCTACCAAAATTATGGTCTTCTTTGTTTGTTTAATCAAAATATCTTCTAGAACTTTCAAATACGATCTACTTTTTTTTTCATTCAACTTCAGCTATCACTCTCTTTTTCTTGTGTTATTTGTGTTCTGTTTACTTATATTCCTATAATAATTGGAGTTACAATACCACTCCAAAATACCATCCTATATAATACTTTTAGCTGTTCTACCTATATTTTTCCTCAGAAAGAATATTCATCTCTGCCACTATACTTCTATTTCTCAGACTAGAAAACTTTCAAAACTCAAAAAAAAGGACATGTACCTTTCTGCCACTTGCATAATCTACTGTAAATCAGGTACCACCCAGACTATACTCATGAAGCCTATGTAAAGTGTTTGGCTACCTATTTTGATAAAACAAATTGATTACCACTTCACCTGGGGTTTCCTGGCACTCTTGTCATAATTTTTCTGAAAAGTAAAGTAACTTCAAACCATTGAAGTCAACAACAAAAAAAAAATTGGAGGAAGAACAGTTTTAAATTGCATGAAGCTAACAGTCCTAGGAAATGTTACTGGATCTCAATAGCAGAAGGACATCAAATATCAAAATTCTTAATTATGAGTTTGTTACATTCATAGAAATTTATCTTAAAATTTAAAAATTTTTACTAGGGTTGGAAACCAAGTATTGGGATTCTTCCATTAATAGCTAAGGATAAATTTTAATGTCAAATTAAAAATAGTGTCTATAATCCTTCTGGTAAAAACTGGATTTTCTTTATGATCAATGGCAAAAATGAAAAGATTTCTCCAAGAATTATACATACTAATCCCCAATTAAATGTGTAGCTATCTCACCAAAGACAGACTGAAATACTAAGATTTTTAAGAAGACAAAAAGGGAAGGGGAATCTGATAGACTACTACAAAGAAGCTTAAGGGAAGGGGAATCTGATGGACTACTACAAAGATGCTTAAGGGAAGGGGAATCCAATAAGACTACTACAAAGATGCTTCTGATTGGAAAAAAAAAAAAGAAAGAAATCTTGCTGCGCCATCAATACTGATTCAAAGAAACTTAATCTGCTACAGTATGAGAATACCATATCTATTTTTAACAGAAAAAAAATTACCCTCATATACTAGTTAAGTTCTATAAGTAAATAACAACTAGTGAGTATTTGCACTCCCTGGAAAAAATACTAAAGATAATTTTATAATTATTAAGCCATAATTTTGTTCTTAGGGTCCATGATATGAGACTCTGTTATACTTCAAAGAACTATAATGCAGAACCCTTATATCTACATAAATTTGCTTAAACAAGAGATTTTCACTGGTTTCCAAGCTATACTAGGTAGCATTAAAAAGAGGTTCTTCAGTATATTTTTTCTTCTGGAAATAGTAATGTTGAAGCTTAGAAAATGAAAAGGTTATAAATAATAAACATTTTATAAGATGTCTACCTGTTTCCACATTCTCGGTCTCAACTTCTTGTTCTTCTGCCACATCTTGCATCATGTAAGTCTCATCATCATAAACCAGAACCTGGGCTGCATAGCCCTGCTCTAATCTGGCACTTGGAACTGGCTCCACAATCACTGCTGGATATTCAGAAACCTTTCCACTTTCCTATAAGAGCAAATTTAAAAAACAATCAATATTTTTATTCATAAATTCTGGATTCATTTATAAACCCTTGAGTTCACACAGTCTCAAGCAATCCACACAATGAGTTTCAAGAATTATAAATAGAATGTAAAAACCAAAACAAGAAATGGAAAGGGCTAATTTTAATAACTTTCTTCAAGTCTCAAGAGGTAATGCAGATGAAAATTTTTAAAAAGACTTTAGGATTCAGATGGCAGATTAAAAACATGCACGTAATTTCATGAAAGCCCACTAAAACAGCTGTAAAAGACTTTACAGGAGCAGAGAAAATAGTAAAGAACAACAAAATCTTATAAGACTGAAAGCAGACTGATGAGTATTAAGTGTCTTAGACCTGGGAAACCCAAATTTATACTGACAGTAGAAAAAGCTGAAAAACAACACAATTTACAAGGGAGAATCCACAGAAGGTAACATCAATTACTTCTGGAAAAGGAGGAGAAGCAGCTGGTAGGGAAAGAAGAAGGGGTTAAAACAAGAAAGATTCCATGAAAACTGTCTGAGAAGCACTTTGATTCCTAGACCCTCTCCCTCCACCAGGATGATGGGCAGCCAGCCCTCCCCTACCTCTGCAAAGGCTGGAGATTACTTTCAGGAGAGGGGAAAGCAAGAGAGTATTTACGATATAATTAGGGACATTTCCTAATATCAAACCAAAACAGTTTCTAATTGGCTTTTTAGCTCCCCACTTTTAACAATGAACAGTCAAGTGTTATTAGATATTCGAGGGAAAGCCTCTAACAGAATAAACATATACATATATATGCACATACATATATTCATATTCCTCACAGAGATAAGAGAAGATACTGTATCTATAAAACAAGGACAGAATATAATTTAATAAAGAACATTAAAAAACAAAGTTCTTAGAAATTAAAAAGTTGATAACCGAAATGAAAAAATACAGGCTTCGAAGATAAAATTAAGGCAATCATCCAGGAAGCAGAGAAAAAAGACAAATCAATGGAAAATAGAAAAGTTAAGAATATTATTGGACCAGTCCAGGAGGTCCAATATTGAGTAACAGGAGTTCTGGAAAAAGAAAACAGGAATAAAATAACCAAGCAAGAAAGAAAAATAAAGGTTTGGAAAGAAATGAAAGAAGTAATTCAAGAACATTTTCTAGAGCTAAAGCATATGATCTGCCTTTGAAAGGGCCCACCAAGTATCTAGTATAAAAAATTAAGGGAGAGCTATGCTGAGGCATACCATTATGAAATATCGCCATATTGGGGGCAAAAAAATTTCTAGAAAGAAAATACAGGTCACATAACAAAGGATCAGAACTCAGGATGACTTCAGTCTTCTCAATGGCCATATTGGAAGCAAGATGATGATGGAGCAATTTCTTCAAAATTATGAAGGAAAATTACTTCTAACCTAGAATTCTTCATCCAATCAAGCCATCTTATTTTTTTAGAGTAAGGATATTTTCTTAGGCATGAAAGATCTCAAAACATTTACCTCCCATGAATCTTTTCTCAAGAAGCAATTGGAGAGTGTATTCAATCAAAACGAGAGTAAATTTTTTAAAAAGACAACAACTTAGAATACTAGAAATAGGAAATTCAACACAGGAGAGAAACAATAGGAATCTTCAGGAGGCTAGTGTACCAGGTTTAAAGGGCAACCAGTCCATATGGTAGCCATGTGACTCCTGAAGCAGCCTGATGAGCTGTTATCACCAAGATAACCACTGACATAAAAGTTCCTAAAGACAGAATGCCCAGGTAAGCCTGGTCCAGATTTTATCCATATTTGTCTTGATGTACCGTCTCACTCTTCCTTGCCCTGCTGCCTGGATCAGCTGCAAACACTCACTTCATCTCTCAGATGTGTTCTGGTTTGACCTATTCCTAAGTGTTGTTGGAAGACCATAATGAGCTTAGAGACAAAAAATTAAAAGAACAGTATTCACTCCATGGGACCATGTGCCTGCTGAAGGAACGAACAGACAACACCTAGTTTATACTGTAGCACTGCCAGATGCCCAACAAGGATGTTCCCTGTAACTAACTCATGACCTGGCTCACTGATTACCTGAGTAGAAGCTCTTGAAACTCAGTGAACCCAATGCAAAACTGTTCAGCTATCTTCTGGAAACGTTTATCTAATTAAGATAATATTGCTCTTTCCTAACTCAGCTTGGTAAACTATTCATTTTTTTCAAAATAAACAATACATTGCTTAGGAATATATCCACAAGAGAGGATAAAAGCATAAAGAAAAGTAAAGGAATGCTAACACATAAGTTAGGATATTGGCACTTCTGGGAAGAGGAACAGGGATATGAGAAAGGGACACAGTATTCTAGAAAACAGCAATTTTGATTTCTTAATCTGAGCAACAGGCAATGTGTATCTTTTTATTCTTAGACTTTATATATATGTATATATACACAAACATAGAACATGTATTATACAGCCTTCATTTTGTATGAAACATTTCACAAAAAATTTAAATAAATTACAACAAAAGCCACAAAAAATTGAAAAAAACAGAGTACATTCTTAATATTAACATAGAATTTCTTACTCTATATAGTGCAAAAAACTGAGTCTAATATTTTAAGGTTAAAAAAAAAATGTTCTCCCAAATTAGATATACAAATAGTTGAATAGTCCATGTTTATTGGCTCAGCTGTACAACCACAGCCTACAGGTAGCACCACCTAGCTAAAAAATAGCTGCATATGAGAAACATGGGATAGGTGAAGACTGATAAGTTCTTCACTCATTAAAAAATCAAGAGAGCAAATCAGGAGTAGTATTTGGACTACTATTGATCCAAGCAGTGAACATTTTATTTATATATAATCCAAAGAATTTATAATTCTTTCCATTCTCTGAAAGTATTTAGTTAAAATACTAAAAATAGTATTTTTAGTAGTAACAATTAATCTGAGATTATTTTATATTGTGACTTCCCCATCCCCACTCTACCAGTAGGAAAATAAATCAAACTTTCTAAACTTTGAACTGCTTGAGGACTAGAATTCTATACGAGGTTTAAACCTCTGTCTACATTCTCATCCCTAGTGATTAGGATTCTGGCCTCATTCTTTTCTCATGTATACCTTAGTTGGGTTTGGTTTTGTTTTAATATTTCAATGGATCTTTTCCTTTGACCATAAACAAGCTAAAAATTTTTTTATTAAAAAAATTATTGAACTTTCTTTCTCTTACCTAAACTCCAGATCTTAACTTTTTATACCTGATACATTTTTCAAAAAAATAGTCTAACTCCCTGACTCATTATCTACATATAGATATGGATTCCATCATCCCACTGAAACTATTCTTTCAAAATGTCAATAAGGACCAAATTCTATTTCAGTTTTCATCCTCCTTTATCTCTCTGCAGACTTTTATACATTGGCCACCAACTCCTTTTTAAAATTCTTTCTTCCCTCTTTTTGTTCTCTATCACTCTACTTTTAAGCACCGCCTCTGATTCTTTTTCCATCTCCAAAAATCCACTCAACTTATGAAAACACTGACCTCAACATATCCTTTCTTTTTACTCTATACTACCTCCCCAGGCAAGCCCGTCCCTTCTTATGGTTTCAAATAACATCTCTATGCTGATGATTACTGTGGTGCACTGAGTTATGTACTCCAATTTAGATATGTTCTTGGTCTTGATCCACATTCCTTTGAGTGTGAACCCATTGTAAATAGGATCTCTTCAAGAGGTTATCTTAGTTAGGGTGTGGCCCAACTGAATGAGTTTGGGTTTCTACTGAAGTTCTTTATAATAAAAACAGAAAAAATTCAGACAGAGAGAGAGAAAGCCACGGAAAGGAAGACAACACACCCAGAAGAGAAAGGACAGGACATTGCCACACGATGAGAAAGCCAAGGAACCCAAGGACTGACAGCAAGCCAGAACACTACCAACCCAGGAAGAAGCAAGCCTGCCATCCTCTGAAACCCTAAGACAATAAATTTCCATTTTTAAGACACTGTATGGTATTTGTCATAGCAGCCTAGCAAAACTGAGACAATTACTAAATATTTATCTTCCACCACGATACATGTCCTAAACTCCAGAATCAAATTTTAAACTACCAACCTAACATCATTACAGGAATAGCCAGTCAACACTTCAAACTTAACATGTCTAAATGGAACAAATCAACAGCTTTTTCTCCCTTCCCTCAACTCTAAAATGTTTTCTCTAAAGCTCAGCTTCTCCATATTTAAAAAACAAGTTTATAATAATATCATGCCTCATGAAGTCCCTTGAAATTTAAATGAGATAATATACACAAAGTACTTAGCACAGTATCAAGCACTAAGAACTCAATTAGTGATAGCTATTATTATATTGTTACAATAGTAAGAGCCTTCAAACCTACTATTTGCCCTTAAATTTTTTTTGACATTAAAATCGGAATTGTTTCATGTAATTTTTTTTTGCAGAAAAAGCTTTAATGACTCCTCATTTTTCTAAAAGCAAAGCATAACATGCTAGGCACAGGTTTTTATGCTCTTTGAAATATAAACCCCAACTCATTTTACAACTTTATTTTCTACATTAGTTCACATAAGCTGTTGGATTACTTGATTTCTCCCTATTCCATGACTCTTGCTCATGTTATTTTGTAGCCTGGAATTACCTTCCACATCTAACCAAATTATTTTAATCCACTAAGGGCTCAGTTCCATGGGGTCGTCTATAATCTCCCAATCTGAATCAACTTTTCCAGCCCAAGTATTTCTAGAACAAGTTGTTTGCTGAATATCACCACTTCTCATTGTCCTGTATTATACTTATCTATTTACATATCCAACTTCTCCACTAGACTGTAAGATGTCTGAGAACAAGAGTCCATATCTTAAATCAGGTTTCATAGTCTCAACAACATGCACTTCATATAAACTAAAGTGGCATTTAAGTATTTGTAACCTGGTTCAAAGAATAAAAGTCAACAAATTTTAAGATTAACAGATAGTCACAGATTCACATTTACTAATCTATGATGGCAAGTAACTTCCTGAACTTTTTCTCCCTGCTAAATGATAGAGAACAGAGGCCACTGCATCATTTTGTACTGTGTAGATGAGTTAATTATTTTTACTGGGAAAAGACAGTGGAAGAGGAAGAGATCAGAAGTCTTTCCCTTACAATATAATAGCAAAAACTAACATGTACACACTTATTTTATGCAGGATCACAATATTCTTGCTCAAATCATCAAAATATAAATCCAGATTCAGTTAGTTCCTGGCACTATCTACTTAGTTCCCTATAAGGTAGGGCTGTCAGATTTAGCAAATAAAAAAATACAGGATACCCAGTTAAATCTGAATTTCAGATAAACCAACAAATAATAAGTATGTCTCATGCATTACCTGGGGCATACTTATGGTAAAAAAAAAAAACAAAAGTCATTGTTCATCTGAAATTCAAGTTTAACTAGATGCCCTGTATTTTATCTGGCAACCCTACACTAAGCACTAAGAGTGATCTCAAAATCTTCCATTCAAGGAGAAAGATTGTTAGTTTAAAGAGGCAGAACAAGTTCAATTTTGCAGCGTTCACCTAAAAAGCACTTTTGTAAGCACATAGTCATTCCTTCCCAGGTACTAAAATTTCCAAAAACAAATATGATTAAATGGCTGAGTCCAGTGGTATTGTAATCCTTTGATCACTGTATTTTAGGAATACAAAGAAAGGATAAACATGAAATTCGGGAGTATGGTAAAAGTACATATATTTATTTCACTTTTTTCTTTTGTGCTTCAGTAAAATCACCTTCAAATGCCTTGTCAAAACTGAAACAGACCATATGGCAAGCTCTGGGGGGGGGGGGTTCAGCCCCCCCCCAACTGTTTCTTCCCAGAAGCCATTCCAAATAAACATTCCACCAAAATAAAATCAGTGTGCTTATTATGCAAACCCAGTTCCTAACCTACATGTTCACAATACCTGAATGGGACTGGATCAACTATGGTACATTCAGACAGTGACATACTGTACTCTGCATTAATTAAAAGGTT
This sequence comes from Choloepus didactylus, assembly GCF_015220235.1. NCBI lineage: Eukaryota > Metazoa > Chordata > Mammalia > Pilosa > Megalonychidae > Choloepus > Choloepus didactylus. The sequence continues at coordinate 152,077,449 of NC_051309.1, forward strand.
AAAGCAGATATCTCTACATTGATGATGGAAAATATTCCTAATCAATAAGTTGGGGAGATGGACTACAGAAGAGTATTGTTGTATGATTCCATTTATATAAATATTTATTTTACATATACATTAAAAAGTCTGGAAAAATATACCTCAAACTATTAATAATATAGTAGGGCACAGGTGAACAGATGAAAGAGATTTTCATTTTCTCAGTATGTTTGAGCTTATTGTGTTTTTACAACAATCCTGTATAACTAAGAAGAAAAATCAAAATACTGTTCTTTTCATTTGAAAATAACAAATTAACAAAAAGAAAATCCCTTTGAAAATAACAAATTAACAAAAAGAAAATCCCTTAAAGCTGATAAGGAGTAATTTGAAAACTTTAAAATGAAATACCATCAGCATAATATAAAACCTGTGGGAGAATCTACCTCAACAGAAAAAAATATAAATCTTTTTCATTTTCAATCAACTCTATTCAGGTATAGCTTATACAAATAAAACACACCTATTTTAAGTGTACTGTTCTATGGAATTTCACAAATGTAGATATTCCTGTAACCACCATCATGATCAAGAAATAAAAGACTTCCATCACCCTAGAAACTTCCCTTGTACCTTTACTTCCTAGTCAACCCCCCTAACACCACCTCAACCTAGGCAACCATGGATTTGCTTTCTATCACTACAGACTTGCCTTTTCTAGAGTTTCATATAAATGGAATCAAACAGCTTCTGCTCTTTTTGTGCCTGGCAATCTTTAAATTAGCATGCTGTTTTTAACATCCATGTTCTATGTATCAGCAGTACATTTCTTTTTATTGCTAAGGAGAATTCCATTATATGGATTTACCAATTGTTTATCCATTCACCTGTCTTTATATCACTATTATTTGCCTACAACCATACCTTCTCTTATCTTCCTTCTCTTCCCTGTCATTCCATATTTCCCTGGGTGTCAAATTAACAGATTGTATGGTAAGTGTACATTTAATTTTAAAAGAACTGTCAAATTATTTTCCAAAGTGGTTATATAATTTTACATTCCCACTAATAATTGTATGGAAGTTCCAGTTATTCCACATCTTTTCCCATACATGGTACTACTAATCTTTGTAATTTTTACCATTCTTTGTATATAGTATTATCTCCTTATGGTTTTAGCTTGCACTTCCCTGATGACTAATAATACTGAGCATTATTATTTGTTCTTTTTGGCCATTCATAAAAGTTATCTGTTCAAATCTTTTACCTATTTTAATTGGTTGGTTCCAACTCATTCGCTTGTACGAGTTCTTTATATATTTTGAATATAAGTCCTTTGTCCATACATGTATTTTTTTCTAATATTTGGTTTGTGTTTTCATTTTATTAATGGAATATTTTAAAGATCATAAGCTTTTCATTTAAATGAAGTCCAATTCATCATATTTTTTTAAAATTAAGGCTTTTTTATATACAATCCAAATCTAAGAAATCATTACCTAGTCCAGGAGTAAGAAAATGTTCTCCTGTGTTTTCTTCCAGAAGTTTTTACAGTTTTTTTTTTTATTTTATTTAACTTTATCAAAAAGTTAAAAAACAAACAAAATTTCAAACAAAACCAAACCAAAGGAATATGAAAAAACAAATAACCTAAAATAACTACATTGCTTCCAACATGTTCCTACCATATCCCAAGAAAATAAACAAACCATAACCAAACAAAGGAATAAGAAAAACAACCTAAAATAACTACATTGCTCCCAACATGTTCCTACCCCACCCCAAGAAAATAAACTATAACCCAACAAAGGAATAAGAAAAACAAATAGCCTAAGATAACTACATTTCTGCAAACTTGTTCCTACCATACGCCCCAGAGATTAACAAACCATAGTTGTTTCTGAGCATTCCCATAACATTAAGTTTATCCTCCATAACTTATCTGTTCTTACTAGATTATCGTTCCTCTTTCACTATTTGCTATCTATCACTAGGTCCCCTACATTCTACAACATAAATGATTTATTTTACATTTTTCAGAGTGTTCACATTAGTGATAACATACAGCATCTCTCCTTTTGTGCCTGGCTCATTTCGCTCAGCATTATGTCTTCAAGGTTCATCCATGTTGTCACATGTTTCACGACATCGTTCCTTCTTACTGCTGCATAGTATTCCATCATGCATATATACCACATTCTTTTTATCCACTCATCTGTTGAAGGACATTTGGATTGTTTCCATCTCTTGGCAATTGTGAATAATGCTGCCATGAACATCAGTGTGCAAATATCTGATCATGTCACTGCTTTCAGATCTTCCAGGTATATACTGAGAAGTGCAATTGCTGGATCCAAGGGTAGCTCTAAACTAGTTTTCTAAGGAACCACCAGACTGTCTTCCAGAGTGGCTGTACCATTATACAGTCCCAACAACAATGAATAAAGTTCCAATTTCTCCACATCCTCTCCAGCATTTGTAGTTACCTGCTTGTTTAATGGCAACCAATCTAATTGGTGTGAGATGATACCTCATTGTGGTCCTAATTTGCATCTCCCTAACGGCTAATGAAGATGAACATTTTTTCATGTGTTTTTTGGCCATTTGTATTTCCTCTTCAGAGAAATGTCTTTTCATATCTTTTGCTCATTTTATAATTGGGCTGTTTGTACTACTATCATTGAGTTGTAGAATTTCTTTATATATGTAAGGTATCAGTCTTTTGTCAGATATATGGCTTCCAAATATTTTTTCCTATTGAGTTGGCTGCCTCTTCACTTTTTTGACAAACTCCTTTGAGGTACAGAAGCTTTTAAGTTTGAGGAGTTCCCATTTATCTTTCTTTTTTTTCTTTCGCTGCTTGTGTTTTAGGTGTAAGGTCTAAGAAGTGACCTCCTAATACAAGGTCTTGAAGACTTGAAAAAACTCCTCTAGGAGTTTTTTACTGTCTCTTATATTGAGGTCTTAAATCCATTTTGAGTTAGTTTTTGTGTAGGGTGTTAAGTAGGGGTCCTCTTTCATTCTTCTGGATATGGATATCCAGCTCTCCCAGCCCCATTTGTTCAATATACTGTTATGTGCCAGTTCAGTGGTTTTGGAGGCCTTATCAAAGATCAGTCAACTGTAGGTCTGGGGGTCTATCTCCAAATTATCAATACGTCTATCTTTGTGCCATACCATGCTAATTTTGACTACTGTGGCTTTATAATAAGCTTCAAAGTCAGGAAGTGTAAGTCCTCCCACTTCGTTTTTCTTTTTTACAATGCTTTTAGCAATTCAAGGCATCTTTCCCTTCCAAATAAATTTGATAACTAGCTTTTCCAAGTCTCCAAAGTAAGTTGTTGGAATTTTGATAGGAACTGCATTGTATCTGTAGTTGAGTGTGGGTAGAATTCACCTCTTAATGACATTTAGCCTTCCTATCCATGAACATGGAGTATTTTTAGATCTTTTTAGGTCCCCTTCTATTTCTTTTAGTACAGTTATGTAGTTTTCCATGTATAGGTCTTTTACATCCTTGGTTAAGTTTATTCCTAGATGCTTGATTTTTTTAGTTGCTATTGAGAATGGAATCTTTCTATGGAGTGTCTCTTCAGTTAGGTCATTTCTGGTGTATAGGAACATTACTGACTTATGTGCATTAATCTTGTATCCCGCTACTTTGCTAAATTTGTTTTTAGTTCAAGTAGCTGTGTCATCAATTTCTCAGGGTTTTCTAGATATAAGATCGTATCATCCACAAATAATGACAGTTTTACTTCTTCCTTTCCAATTTGGATGCCTTTTATTTCTTTCTCTTGCTGGACTGCTCTGGCTAGCACTTCTAGCACAATGTTGAACAACAGTCGTGACAGTGGGCATCCCTGTCTCATTTCTGATCTTAGAGGGAAGGCTTTCACTCTCTCACCATTGAGTACTATGCTGGCTGTGGGTTTTTCATATATGCCCTTTATCATATTGAGGAACTTTCCTTCAATTCCTACCTTTTAAAGTGTTTTTATCCAAGAAGGAGGCTGGATTTTGTCAAATGCTTTCTCAGCATCTATTGAGATGATCATTTGATTTTTCCCTTTTGATTTGTTAATGTGTTGTATTATAGTGAGGGATTTTCTTATGCTGAACCATCCTTGCATGCCTGGAATGAACCCCACTTGGTCATGGTGTATGATTTTTTTAATGTGTCTTCAGATTCGATTTGCAAGCATTTTGTTGAGAATTTTTTTATCTATATTCATTAGGGAGATTGGCCTGTAGTTTTCCTTTCTTGTAGCATCTTTACCTAGTTTTGGTATTATAGTGATGTTAGCTTCATAAAATGAGTGAGGTAGTGTTCCATTTGCTTCAATGTTTTAAAAGATTGGTGTAAGATTGGTGTAAGTTCTTTTTGAAAAGTTTGGTAGAATTCCCCTGTGAAGCCATCTGCCCCTGGGCATTTATCTGTGGGAAGCTTTTTGATGACTGATTAGATCTCTTTGCTTTGATTGTTTGCTGAGGTCTTCTATTTCTTCTCTGCTCTGTCTAGGTTGTTCATGTGTTTCCAAGAAATTGTCCATTTCCTCTACATTGTCTAGTTTGTTGCCATATAGTTGTTCACAGTATCCTCTTATAATTGTTAAAATTTCTTCGAGATCGCAGTAATGTCATCTCTCTCATTTATTATTTTGTTTATTTGGGTCCTCTCTCTTTTTTAAATTGTCAGTCTAGCTAGGGGCTTGTCAATCTTGTTGATCTTCTCAAAGAACCAACTTTTGGTTTTATTGTTTTTTTTTGTTCTCTATGTCATTTATTTCTGCTTTAATCCTTGTTATTTCTTTTCTTCTACTTGGTTTAGGATTAGTTTGCTGTTCATTTTCTAGCTTCTTCAGTTGTTCCATCAGTTCTTTGATTTTAGCTTTCCTTTTTAATGAATGCATTTAGAGCTATAAATTTTTCCCTCAATACCACCTTTGCCGCATCCCATAAGATTTGATACGTTGTGCTCTCATTTTCATTCATCTCTATATATTTAGCAATTTCTCTTGCTATTTCTTCTTTAACCCACTGATTATTTAGGAGTGTGTTACTAATCTCCAGATATTTGTGAATGTTCTAAATCTCTGATGGTTATTGTATTCCATTGTGATCATAGAATGTGCTTTAAATAATTTAAATCTTTTTAAATTTATTGAGGCTTGTCTTGTGCCCCAGTATATGATCTATTCTGGAGAAAGTTCCATGAGCACTAGAGAAAAATGTGTATCCTGGTGATCTGGACGTAAAGTGTAATGTTCTATATATGTCTGTTAATTCAAATTCATTTATCAGATTGTTTAGGTTTTCAATTTCCTTATTGGTCCTCTGTCTGGCTGATCTACCCATAAGAGAGAGTGATGTATTGAAGTCTCCCACAATTATTGTGGAAACATCTATTGCTTCCTTCAGTTTTGCCAATGTTTGTCTCGTGTACGTTGGGGCACCTTGATTGGGTGCATAGACATTTATGATCGTTATTTCTTCTTGTTGAATTGTCCCTTTTATTAGTATATAGTGACCTTCTTTGTCTCTTACAACATCCTTGCATTTATAGTCTATTTTATCTGCGATTAATATTGCTACTCCTGCTTTCTTTTGCCTGTAGCTTGCATGGAATCTTTTTTTCCATCCTTTCACTTTCAATTTCTTTGTGTCTCTGGGTCTAAGATGACTCTCTTGTAAGCAACATATTGATGGTTCATATTTTCTTAATCCATTCTGCCAGTCTATTATCTTTTAATTGGAGAGTTTAATCCATTCAAATTCAGTGTTATTACTCTGAAGGCATTTCTTGAATCAGCCATCTTATCCTTTGGTTTTTATTTATCAGATATATTTTTTCACTCTATTTCCTTTAATGTACCCTTACTAAAACTCTTTATTTCTAAACCCTTCTCCATATCTCTCCCTCCTTTCTTTGTTTCTCTGCCAGTAGGGCTCCCTTTAGTATCTTTTGTAGGGCATGTCTCATTAGCAAATTCTCTCAGCGTTTGTTTGTTTCTGAAGATTTTAAGCTCTCCCTCAAATATGAAGGAGAGCTTTGCTGGATGAAGAATTCTTGGTTGGCAATTTTTCTGTTTCAGAATTTTAAATATGTCATACCACTGCCTTCTCACCTCCACAGTCGCTGCTGAGTAGTCACTGCTTAGTCTAATGCTGTTTCCCTTGTATGTGAATTGCTTCTCTCTTGCTGCTTTCAGAACTTGCTCCTTCTCTTCAGCACTTGACAATCTGATCAGAATATGTCTCAGGTGGGTTTATTTGGATTTATTCTGTTTGGAGTTTGTTGGGCATCTATGATTTGTGTATTTATGCTGTTTAGAAGGGCTAGGTAGTTTTCCCCAAAAATTTCTTCGAATACTCTTCCTAGACCTTTACCTTTCTTCTCCCCTTCTGGAACACTAATGATTCTTATATTTGTGTGCTTCACATTGTCCATCATATCCCTGAGATCCATTTCAAATTTTCCAATTTTTTTTTCCACTCGTTCTATTGTTCTTTCACTCTCCAGAACGTTTTCTTCAAGTTTGCCTATTTGTTCTTCGATTTCATCTAATCTGCTGCTATATGTTTCCAAGATCTTTTTAATTTGATCAACAGTTTCTTTTATTTCCATAAGCTCATCTATTTTTTTATTTACTCTTGCAAATTCTTCTTTATGCTCTTCTAGGGTCTTCCTCATGTCCTTTATATCCTTAGCCATGGTCTTGTTGTTTTTGATTACTTCTCTGATTAATTGCTTCAATTACTGTGTCTCCTCTGGTTTTTTCATTTGGGTGTTTGGGTTATCCATATCTTCTGGTTTCTCCCTATGCTTTAAATTTTTCTGTTGCTTTTGGCCTCTTGGCCATTTGCTTATTTGATAGGGTTCTTTTAGGATATGCAGGCTTATTTGAACAATTATCTATAATTTGTCAGAGCTACAGCTTGTTGGGGTGCACTTTCTCTGACTTACCAGCAGATGGTGCCCCCGAGCCACCTACTACCCTCAAGCCAGTTCTCCCCAACTTCTTCTATGCAGCAAGTGGGGGTCCAAACCTTGTGGAGGTCCCATCAGTGCACCAAACTTCCATGAGCAATGGGGACCACCAGTCCTGAGGGAGGGGGCTGCACCCTGTGCAGTCAGGCAGGAAGGACGGCTCTAAGACCCAGAACTCCCAGACTTTCCTGGAGTTTTAAAGTTGCTGCACGAGTCCAACCCTTCAGCTCAAACTCCCCAGTCTCTCTCTGCCACAGGCCCACAAGTCCCTGGGATTGGTGTAGGGCCCTTGAGACCTCCGTGCAGGACCCTGCCTCTAAGCTGTGAACTCCGCAGACCTCCACAGAGGAAGACTGTGCAATGTCACAGGCTAGCGGAATCCCCAAGGGAAGCTCTCAGCCATGGCACTGTGCATGGGGTGTCTTCAAGCCCACTGAAAAGATGGCTGTAAAGGGGGGGTAACATCCCACCTCTGTGAACCTCTGCCTGCTGCAGCGGGCCGTTCCTAGCTCCAGGACAACAATTAGCTGTGGGTACGCAAAAGGCTATCATCCACGCCAGATACTGAGGCAGGTGCCAGAGTGTGGAAGGCACTCGCCACCACGCTCAACTGTGCAGCTCTCACTGCCAGATCCGCAGCCGCTTTCAGAGTTATTAAACTAACTCCTCTCCAAACGCCCACCCCAGGTTTCTCCCCACCACGGCACAGCTGCCATTTCCCCAGCAGCCTCACTCACTCGATTCCGAACGCAGACTCTCAGTTTCACCAAAAGCACAGTCACTGTGGATGTAGCAGACGTTGTCCACCCAGTTCAATCCTGGAACTGGTATTCTGGGGGCACTTTCTGTCTTTTATCTAGCGTTTTTCATGGAGAAGTATTTTACTCTCTCTTTCCTGATCCGCCATCTTGGATCCTCCTCCTACAGTTATTCTTGATGTTTAAATATTTGATCAATTCTGAGTTATTCATTGTGTATGATGTAAGGGCGGGCTGTGGTTCATTTATCTCCATATGGATGTCCAGATACTCTACCATTATTTGTGGAAAAGACTATCTTTTCTCCCTTGAATTACATTTGCATCATTATGGAAAATCAGTCAGTCATAAATGTGTGGATCTATGTTATGTTCCATTGATCTATATGCCTGTTGGTATTCAAATAACATGCTGTCTCAATTACTGGAGCTTTATAGTAAGTCTTTAAATCAGGTGTGTAAGCCCTCCAACTTTGTTCTTAACCATAATACATCTTCTAATCAATGAACATGGTATACCTCTCCATTTATTCAAGTCTTCTTTAATTTCTCTCAATAACCTTTTGTAGGTTTCTGTATACAGGTCTTTTCACATGTATTATTAAACTTATGCCTATGTTTTTGATGCTCTTTTAAATAGTACTGCTTTTTAAATTTCATTTTCAAATTGGTTGCTGTTAGTATATACAAATACAATTTTTTTTTTTTTTTTACAGATTTACCTTGTATTCTCTGACTTTTCTATATTTATTTATTGGCTCTTGTAGCTGCTATGTAGTTGCTTGGGATTTTCTACGTACATGATCATGTAAAAATAAAGACAATTTTACTTCTTCCTTTCTAATGGGTGGGTCTTTCACTCATTTTCCTTGCCTTGCTGTATTGGCCAGATATGCCAGTGTAATGTTGAACAGAAGCAGTTAGAGCAGCCATCCCTGCGTTGACCTCAATCTTAATTAAAAAGAAACATTCAGTCTTTCACCATTAAGCATGATGTTGGCTGTGGTTTTCCACAGATGCCTTTACTATTAGTTGCCTTTTACTAGTTACCTTTTACTATTAGTTTACAGGATTTTTATGGTGAATGGGTAAGAATTTTTGACAACTGAGTTTTCTGTAGCTACTGATATGTTTGCATGACTTTTCTTTTTCACTCTGTTAATATGGTGAATTACACTGTTGATTAACTCTACCTTTCTGGGATAAACCCATTTGGTCATTGCACATGATTCCTTTTACGTGTTTCTGGATTTGCTAGTTAAGAATTTCTGTTTCTGTGTTCATGAGGGATAATGGTTTGCAGATTTTTTCTTCCCTATAAATATCTTTATCTGGTCTTATAGCCTCATGAGTTAGGAAATTCTCATTTTGTCCTCTAATTTTTTTGAAGGAGTTTGGGTAGGATTGGTACTATTTCTTCCCTAGATATTTGGTAGAATTCATTAGTAGAGTCATTCAGAGCTGGAGTCTTCTTGTGGGGAAGATTTTAATTAGCAAATCAATTCACTGATTATGACTATTCAAATATTCTATTTCTTTTGGAATGCTTTCAAGGAATTTGTCCATTTTATCTAAGTTGTCAAATTTATTGGCATAAAGTTGTTCGTATTTAATAACTAGGGTAATTATCTCCTTTCATTCTCAATATAATTTTTGCCTTGTTTTTTTTTTTGATCAGTATAGCTAAAGATTTACCAATTCTATTAGCCTTTTTGAAGAACCAGCTTCTAGATTATTTTTTCTATTGTTTGTCCATTTTCTACTTCACTTATTTCAGTTTTTATTATTTTTCCATCCTTCTACTTATTTTGGGTTTAATTTGATCTTTATATTCTAGCTTATTAAGGTGCAAGCTTAAGATGATCAATTAGGGACTTTTCTCCTTTTCTAATATAAGCATTTGTAGCTATAAATTCTCTTCTAGGTACTCTTTGGCTGTATTCCTCAAATTTTTATATAGTGTTTTCATTTTCATTCAGTTTGACTATTTTCTATTTTTTCTTATGATTTATTCATTAGCCCATGGATTATATAGAAGTGAGTTAATATCCAAATATTTTGGGATTTTCCAGTTATCTTTATTATTGATTTCTCATTTAACTCTGTTTTGGACAGATAAATTTCTCCATAAGATTTCAATCCTTTTTAAATTATTGAGACTTGTTGTATAGCTAGCTTTATTATCCATGTGAACTTCAAAGGAATGTGCATTCTAGTGCTGTTGGGTAGTGTTACATAAATGTCAGTTAGGTCAAGTTGGTTGATAATGTTGTTCAAGTCTTCTATATCCTCACTGACTTTGTGTCTACTTGTTCTATCAATTACTGCAAAAGGAATGCTGCAGTCTCCAACTAAAAGTGTGGGTTTATCTATTTCTCCTTTCTTTTCTGTTAGTTTATTGCTTTACATATTTTGAAGCTCTAATATTGAGTGCGGACATTTAGGATTGTCATGTTCTCTTCATGAAATGGTCCTTTTATCATTTATGAAATATTCCTGCTCATCCCTGGTAATATTCTTGTCTGGAACTAGTCCAGATTTTTTATGATTAATGTTTACATGGTTCATCTATTTCTATTCTTTTACTTTTAAACTGTGTTGTTATACTTAAAGTAAATTTCTTGCATGAAGCATATAGTTAGGTTTTGCCTTTTTTTAAATTTCTTGCATGAAGCATATAGTTAGGTTTTGCCTTTTTTATCCATTTTGAACATATCTGCATTTTAATTGGTGTGTTTAGGCTATTTATATTTAATACTATCAGTAAAAGTGAGCCTAAGGCTACCCTCTTGCTCTTTCTTTGTTACTTTATTTATTCCTTGTTTCTTTTACACTTTTTCTACCTTTTCTGGAGCGAGCATTTTTTAGTATCCATTTTATTTCAAGAGTTGGTTTATTAACTATATCTCTCTTTTTTTTAGTGGTTGGTTGCCCTAGATTTTACAATATGCATCTTAACTTACCACACTCGGCCCGTAAATATGCCTTTATGTATAGCATAAAAACCTTACAATAGTATTCTTCCAATTCCCTCATTCCATCCTTCATTCTATTGCTGAGATACTTACTTCTTCACATTGTAAACCTCATAGCACATTATTACCTATGTTTTAAACAATTAACTTGTAAAGAAATTTTAAAATGGTTTATTTTACAGTATTTTATATTTATCCACATATTAACCACTTTCAGTGCTTTTCCTTCCTTTGTGTAAATCCAAGGATTTTCCTTCTGCTGGAAGAACTTCCTTAAACATCTTGTAGGACAAGTCTGCTGGTGATAAATTCTATGAGCTTTTTTATGTCTGAAAAAGGCTTCATTTTGAAGGGCATGTTCACTGGATATATAATTCTAGGTTCACAGTTTCATTTTTTTCAGCACTTTAAAGATGTCATTGTCTTTGACTTGCATAGTTCCAGATAAGATGTTTGCAGCCCTCATTTTTGTTCCTCTATATAATGAATCTTTTTCTCTGGTTGCTTTTAAGATTTTTTCCTTGATTGCTTTCAACAATTTTATTATGGTGTGCCTCAGTATCCACCTGCTCTTTGATTTTTCCTGTTTGGGTTGAAGATTCTTGGATCTATGGGATTACAGCTTTCAACAAATTGAGAAATTTTATGGCCATTATTTCTTCATTTTTTGTTTGTTTGTTTCCCTCCTCTCCTCTCATTCTGAGACTCAAATTACATGTCTGTTAGACAGTTTCATTTTTAAATAGAAACGTGTTTTTCTTCCTAGCAACCTTATTTACACTTTTCTTTAAGAGCCTGTGGAATAACAGCTTATGACCACTAAGTGACTGTTCCACTCAGTGGCCTGAGCAGTGGGAGCTGCAGACCAGTCTTCATTTGCAGGCTGAGCACTCCAGTCTTCAGCAGGGAACTGCTGAATAGGCACAGAGGGGACCTGCAGGACTTCAGACCAATCTGTCACCTCAGGTTGAGCAGCAGTAATTCTGGAGCTGGAACAGTCCATTTGCTCTGAAATTCCTACTTGGAATTCCTACAGCCTTTTCAGGAGCACCTTGCTCTTCCTTTTCAATCTCTTCAGGATCCTGTAGTAGAGATCATGCATAACTTCCCACAGGTACTTACAGGAGATGGTGCCACACATGCGCAGAACTTCCTGGGCCAGCATCCACCACAACAGACCCACCAAGTGAGCATCCCTTGGGATGGTGTTTCAGTTTGCTAAATTGCCAGAATGCAATATACTAGAAATGGGTTGGCTTTTACTACAGGGGTTTATTAACTTACAATTTACAGTTCTTAGGACATGAAAATGTCCAAATAAAGGCATCAACAGGATGATAACTGGACTCTGAAGAAAGGCTGCCAGCAACTGGGACACCTCTGTCACATGGGAAGGCACATGGCTGGGAAATGCTCGTCCTTTGCTCCCACGTTTCACTGCTTTCAGTTTCTGGTTCCACTGGCTTCCTCTTTGTGTCTTGCAAGTCCTCTTTTGAAGCTTCTCCAGGGCTTTTCTCTCTAAGCTCTCTCAGCTTTTTATGTCCTTTATTCTCTTCTAATTTGACTGGTTATTTTTCACCCCAAACTACATTTTAGAGTACAGATATTACTTTATATAGGAAACATATTTCTGAAAAGTTGCTCCTTGGACAAAATCTAACATCACTGCCCCCAAAACTCCCTTTTAAAATTAGAATATATTTCGGAGATACTAGTGTCTTTTCTTTCCTCCTGGAATTCTCTCCCCCAGATATGTCCGTGATGCAATACCCCTCATTTTATTCAGTCTAAACTCAAATGCCCAAACCCTGATTCATAACACTTCTCAAATACCTTATCTCCAGTGCCTAGAAAAGTACTTCACACAAAGCAGGTAAAGAAACAAATGAATGAAAGTAAATGGGCACCTACATAGTAAAATTTGAAGAAAAAGTTTCCCAATAATATTTTCCCCTACTCTGGTGCCACAATACCTAAAATACCCATTAAGGGTATCGCCTTCTTCTGACTTCCCCTACAAAAGTTACCAAATGAAATCATTAGTTAATAACACCTAGGTAAAACGATTTCATTTATCAGATTCTTTCTTCCATGACAACCAGCTCTCCCGGCCATAAACATCAGGGAAGAAAAATATAAGGAGTCTTCCAGAAACAAACTATTTTTCTCTTTTTCCCATATTAATGGTACCTTTTAATCGGCACAAGGTGACTATATCCAGCCTATGGCTCCCGTCATAGGGTTAAAATGCCAACAGAGACAAACTATAGGACATAGAAAAAGCACTAGAAGCAGCAGGAATATTTGGGCTAGGTGATATAGGAGGGGAGCCAAGTCCCCTGAGTACCTGATCTCTTTGGTAAAATCATATTTAGAGGTGATCTTACAGAAAGGAAGAAGAAATGAAAACTTTTTTTACATACAATAGCTCTCTGAAATGAAAATTACATAAGGAATAAAGTATGTTCCATAACTCTGGCTTCTTTTAATGGACTCTGAATAATTTAGGTTAAAATACAAAAGCAACATTTAGGATTTACCAAGTTCACTAAGAACAGAAGAAAAGGAATACCTTCACTTTATTCCCTTTCCACTGGGTTTTCCCCATACTGACCTGGACCTTGGAAGAACAGACATCAAGCAAGCAAGAAAAGGTATCCAGACTCCACCACACACAGCCTGATGTCCTAACTTGTTTCTCAGTCATGCTACTATAAGTAACAGTAACAGTAGCCTCTTTTACAGAAAATAGAGAAAACAGATTTTTTTTTAATACAGTAAACTCCATTTTCCTACCTCATCTCTGGATCAAATATTTGTCCATTACTGTGATAGCACTGTTATATTTTAATTTAGATCCCTCCCATTATTCAGTCTTCACTGAATGGTTCCAATGAAGCTAGGACCTGGAAGTTCACATATTTTTGGTACTTTTATTATCTACTCCCATCTCTTATTCTTTTTATCAGTAACAGGAAAATAATCAGATATGTCAATGACTCAAAATTCTACATGTATAAAATTTCAAAATCCGAATTTCTTCTATGATTTATAAACTATCTACTTTCATAAATATATATATATAGGAATAAAATATGATGGATTTCCAAACTGAATTAGATAAAAAAGAATAACCAAGAAACAGATATGACAAGTAAAACAAATATAAAATTCTACCTTGAGATTAATAATCTAATTTAGGTATTTAGGAACAATATATACCTATAACTCTATAATCTAAAGCAATGAACCTTATCAGGAATTTAATTCTATCTCCCAACTAGTACTCAGTATCATTTCTTTCATTTCCTTTATTTTTACAAGTTCATTCTAATATATGCATGTCAATTCAGGTGAGCCCTGCAGTACCTTCCTCAACCTACTACCTAAATTCCATAAGGATACATGACATATACATTTACAATTTCATGCGCTGTATATTTCTACTCTCAAATAACTGTTTCCCATTAATTTCAAAATTAGTTCATGCATTGATTTCTATAAACAAACAGAAATATAATACATTGGATGCCTAACCTCTTGATTTTCTACTCCATTGCTGGAAGGCTCCAAAATAGAACCTCCACTGTCAACCACTGCTGATGTCATTGTTTATTCCCTGAGGAAGCTTCAAATGCTATTAATCAATGTAATTAAAGGTTCATGGATGATTGCCAGAGTTATAGGTTTGCATTATCATGTTTAAAAGTCAAAAGAGATGGAGTGGAGTATACATCCAGAAATCCAGTCTTCTAAAGTTGATTAACCAGAGAGCCTAAAAAGAGGAAGAATTTGATAGGTTATAAAAAATATACAGGAGGGATATAAAGTCATTATCTTTTTGTAATTCAATTTTTAACTATTCTTTTTAAACTGAGAAAAAGGAGAAAGGCACAAACAACTGTGTCAAAAGAGGGCAGTAATGAGCATTCTACTTCTTAGCATTAATATTCAGGTTCATGAACAAACTGAAGTTCTTACTAAGCTACTGCATATAGGTGACATTACGATATTTACATTCTAGGAGAAAAATGTTACATTTTATGATGATATTTTATGAAGAAGTTTTATTCCTGAAATATTTGGTAGAAATTTTTAAAATATTTTATACACTGAAAAACAAAATGTGCTGAGACAATTTCTAAAATGAATTGTCTCTAAAAATTAAAAGATTTATTGGCTTATAAATGTTTCATTCTTCTTCTTTGGCTCATTGGTTGGTTTGTTTGAACAATATAACTAGAACTGTCTCTTGCTTAAGAAAGCAATCTTGTGTATTCACACTCTGAATACTCTACAAGAACTATCAGACAGGTTATTTTGAGTTGCTTATACTTTCAATTACAGTAGTTTGAAAACAAAGTAATGAAACCTCTTGGAATGTCTTTGATATTACTTTACCATTCTTCCCTCAATTTCTTTGCTGTTAGTTCAAAATGCTATAGCAAATGGTTTCAAGTAAATATAATTCAAGTTTTTCCCTCTTACAGAGATGTCAATAGGTACATCTGGATTTATGTATTACATTATTCCTTAAAAGTTACATTTCATGTGATTTTGAGCATGCTAATCTAAAATTTCTCATACAGAGAAATTACAGGGTTATTTCTAATAGGAATTTTTGCATTAAAAACTAAAGAATGCATAAAATTTAAGCATTTTTAAAGAGAAAATATACCTTTCTAATGAATCATTGCTTTTAACATCATGTCCTTATACTAAGTTTGACTAACAGTATCATATAAATATAGAAATAAAATAATAATTTCTATAAACTACTACAATAAAAAGAAATATCTGGAAAAAAAAAAGTAGAAATTTTACCTCACTACTTAATTGGAGTACCATTGGAGTACTACTAGTATTCTTTTTGATCTTATAAATAGAAAGTGAGATAGGAAGTATTTGTATCCTAGAAAAATTAAGAAAAGTCCACAACCCCATCACACTAAAGCACATTTTTATCACATAAGGCAATGGATATCTCCAATTTCTGTTTTCTAAAAAAAACAGATAATAACAGCAGAAATAAATTTTACTTACAATTTGGGCGTTAAGTAGTTTAAGCATCCTCCACTACTTTCACACCTTGGCAAGAGCTAAAATCTGAACCAGTAGTTCTTTGGAACTACTAGTGGGGGGGAAAAAGACAGAATTAATATAGTCCTATTAAAAAACATTTTGGACAAAATAAGTGTGATTCAGATAGAATGTACTTATTACAACAAACTATCATCAAAGCCTAATGACTCATTTACATAATGAATATAATAAGGAAATTATTTCTACGTTATTGAGGAATCAAGTTTTTATCAAACTTAAAACTTTAAATCACCACTAAATAAGTTATTGAGTAAGGACAGACCCAACATACATAGCCTATGCCCCATATTATGGGCTATATTTCAATCAACCAACAGGGTTTTAGTAAGTGTCTGCAGGTATAATCCCCCAGGAGTATAAAAACAATTTTTAAAAAGACTAACACAAAAACTACTAAAAAACAATGTTAATGATAAGTTACGGCCTATTAATTCACCTCGCTGCTCCCTCACCCCCAAAACATAGCATCCATACACATCCAAGTATCTCAAGCCCTACTTCTTCTGCTCCCAAACCTCCTCAAATATCCCCCTTCCCTTCAAAGACCAATCTGTTGAACTTGCTCCAGCAATTATTCCTTTGTCTCCTAACCTTCTGTCACTTAACATTGGCTCTTTTCCCTCAGCATATAAACATTTTCAAGACTTCCTCATCTTAAAAATAGAAGTCTTCCCTTCAGATGAGGTTCTAGAAAAAAACCCTATACTCTGCCTCCACCTCCACAACCATTACCACTCAACAGAAATTTTTACTAAATTCTGGTTGTCAAAGCCAATGGATACATTTTTGTCTTCACAGGACTTGATTTCTCTGAAGTAGCTGACACTAATGACCATTCCCTCCTTGAAACCCTCTGCTGCATTTACCTCTTCCAGCTCTATCTAACTCTTTTCAATTCTCTCTTGCAGACCCACCCTAATTTTCATGGGACTTGGGATAAGAATACAGATGGAAGATGCTATTTGTCTAAATATTTCAAAATTATAAATCAAGCTAATAAGCAGTTAAATTATTATTCTATCCTCCTATCTTGACAAATACACTTTTATAACAAACTGAAAGGCCAAGCTCTGTTTTCTAATTCTCAGACTCCTTCAGTCGAGTTCTGTGGGGAATGGGAAGGCCAGCCCCCTCCTCTGGCCTGCAGCCCACCCATCTTCTCTCCCCACTTTGGGCTCCACCCCATCCGATGAGAGGCATCATATGCATACACGTGGACATCCCAGCCCACATGCCTAAGCTCTGGCCACATACCCACAAACAGCTGCCTTTTGGCTATCCCTTAGGCCTAGGGGAGCCCATACATATGGTAAAGAAATGAGAAAATCAGGAAAGAGATTTTCAAGGGCCACAGGCAGGGAATTCTGAGATCCAAATGCTCAGGGCTTGATCTACAAATGGAGATCAGGTTGACCAGTCCCCTTAACCCTCCAAAATCCTCACCCAATGGGAAGAAGTGTAGCTGGAGGAAGCCAGGTGAGGACCTCAAAGGCACAGGGCCCAGAGCAACAGGATTCCCACTAAGTCTAAGGATGGTTCTACTCTCTGGTCAACTCTTAAAAGTGTTTTCAGGACCCCCTCCCTGGTTCTTTTCTCTTTTGACTCTTTCCAAGCTATCTCATTTATTCCCAAGGCTTCACTCAAATCTCTCTTCCAGCCTAAACCATTCTCATGGGCTCTAATTTGTCTATTAGAAACTCTTTTGCATCTACTTCCTTTTGGAATTAGATAGGGTATAAGTAAATAGTGCACATCTATTCCAGGATGACCTAGACACTGCATTCATTAATTCAATCATTCAACAAATATTAACTGAGCACCTAGTATCAGGTGCTAGGAGTACAGCTGTAAATAAAACAAAAGTCCCTGTCCTTATAAATCTTACATTCTAGTCAGAATGTATAACATAATAGACAAAACAGATATAACATATGTATGTATATGGTGACAAAGGGTACAGAGAAAAATAAACCAGAGAAAAGAGATAGTGAGTATTTAGTAGGGAGGGGGCTTGCAATTTCAAATTGGGTAGTCAAAGAAGGATTCACTGAAAAAGTGACATGAGCAAAGACTGGAAAGCAGTGGGGAGTGAATTGTTCCAATATCTGGGGGAAGAGCCTTATAGTCAAAGAAAACAGAAAATTCAAGACCCTCAAGAGAGCTTATGCCTGATAGTTTAAGGATCAGCAAGAAGACCAGTGTGGCTGGAGTGGAGTGAGCACAAGGAAGGAGGCAGAAAGGTTAGGAAAAGGGCCATGCAGGCCTTTTGTAAGGACTTTGACTTTTACTCCAAGGGAGAAAGAGGGTTTTACACAGAGATGACCTGATTATTAAAAGAACCATTCAGATTCTGTGTTGAGAAAAGACAAGTGGCAAAGGCAGAAGGAAGCAGATCAGTTAGGCGGCTACTATAATAATCAGGTGAGAGATGATGGGGGCCAGGATCAGAACACAGTTCTTGAGATAGTGATAAGTAGACAACTTCTAGATATATTTTGAAGGTAAAATGGACAAGATTTGCTAGCAGATTGGATATAGGGTGTGAGAGAAAGACAGGAAGTCAGGATGAATCCAAAGACATTGGTCGTGCACCTGGAGTAGCCATTAAATAAAATGGGGAGCTGTCAGCTGGGAGCTGCTGGCCTGCGCTCCTTGGAGAATCTGGTTGGCAAAAGCTGCTAAAATGAAACCAAAGGGGAGCTGTATGTTTTAGTTACTCCTCCAGGAAAGTAGGTAAAAAGCCAGGAACTGCGTGGACTGGACACCACAGAGCAATCTGTCTTTGGGCATACTTCATACAACACTCATGAAAACGTGGAACTGCTGAGATCAGCGAAATCTGTAAGTTTTTGCGGCCAGGGGACCCGCGCCCCTCCCTGCCAGGCTCAGTCCCGGGGGGAGGAGGGGCTGTCAGCTCCAGGAAGGAGAAGGGAGAATTGCAGTGGCTGCTCTTACCGGAAACTCATTCTACTGATTCAAACTCCAACCATAGATAGACTGAGGCCAGACACCAGAGACTCTGAGAGCAGCCAGCCCAGCAGAGAGGAGACAGGCATAGAAAAAAAACAACACGAAAAACTCCAAAATAAAAGCAGAGGATTTTTGGAGTTCTGGTGAACACAGAAAGGGGAAGGGCGGAGATCAGGCCTTGAGGCGCATATGCAAATCCCAAAGCAAGGCTGATCTCTCTGCCCTGGGCACTTTTCCTTAATGGCCCTGGTTGCTTTGTCTATTAGCATTTCAATAACCCATTAGATCTCTGAGGAGGGCCGTTTTTTTTTTTTTTTTTTTTTTTTTTTTTTTTTTTTTTTAAATCCTTTTTGCTTTTTCTAAAACAATTACTCTAAGAAGCTCAATACAGAAAGCTTCAAAGAATTGAAATTTGGGCACGTCAAGTCAAGAGCAGAACTAAGAGAGCTCTGAGACAAAAGGCAATAATCCAGTGGCTGAGAAAATTCATTAAACAACACAACTTCCCAAGAAAAGGGGGGTGTCCGCTCACAGCCACCATCCTGGTGGACAGGAAACACTCCTGCCCATCGCCAGCCCCATAGCCCAGAGCTGCCCCAGACAACCCAGTGTGACGGAAGTGCTTCAAATAACAGGCACACACCACAAAACTGGGCGTGGACATTAGCCTTCCCTGCAACCTCAGCTGAATGTCCCAGAGCTGGGAAGGGGGAGCAGTGTGAATTAACAGAGCCCCATTCAGCCATCATTTGAGCAGACTGGGAGCCTCCCAACACAGCCCAGCAGCCCAGAACTGCCCTGGGGGGACGGCACTCACCTGCGACATAGCACAGTCATCCCTCAACAGAGGACCCGGGGTGCACAGCCTGGAAGAGGGGCCCACTTGCAAGTCTCAGGAGCCATACGCCAATACCAAAGACTTGTGGGTCAGTGGCAGAGACAAACTGCGGCAGGACTGAACTGAAGGATTAGACTATTGCAGTAGCTTTAAAACTCTAGGATCATCAGGGAGATTTGATTGTTAGGGCCACCCCCCCTCCCCGACTGCCCAGAAACACGCCCCACATACAGGGCAGGCAACACCAACTACACACGCAAGCTTGGTACACCAATTGGGCCCCACAAGACTCACTCCCCCACTCACCAAAAAGGCTAAGCAGGGGAGATCTGGCTTGTGGAGAACAGGTGGCTCGTGGACGCCACCTGCTGGTTAGTTAGAGAAAGTGTACTCCACGAAGCTGTAGATCTGATAAATTAGAGATAAGGACTTCAACTGGTCTACAAACCCTAAAAGAACCCTATCAAGGTCAGCAAATGCCACGAGGCCAAAAACAACAGAAAATTATAAAGCATATGAAAAAACCAGACGATATGGATAACCCAAGCCCAAGCACCCAAATCAAAAGACCAGAAGAGACACACCTAGAGCAGCTACTCAAAGAACTAAAGATGAACAATGAGACCCTAGTACGGGATATGAAGGAAATCATGAAGACCCTAGAAGAGCATAAAGAAGACATTGCAAGACTAAATAAAAAAATGGATGATCTTATGGAAATTAAAGAAACTGTTGACCAAATTAAAAAGATTCTGGACACTCATAGTACAAGACTAGAGGAAGTTGAACAACGAATCAGTGACCTGGAAGATGACAGAATGGAAAATGAAAACATAAAAGAAAGAATGGGGAAAAAAAATTGAAAAACTCGAAATGGACCTCAGGGATATGATAGATAATATGAAACGTCCGAATATAAGACTCATTGGTGTCCCAGAAGGGGAAGAAAAGGGTAAAGGTCTAGGAAGAGTATTCAAAGAAATTGTTGGGGAAAACTTCCCAAATCTTCTAAACAACATAAATACACAAATCATAAATGCTCAGCGAACTCCAAATAGAATAAATCCAAAAAAACCCACTACGAGACATATACTGATCACACTGTCAAACATAGAAGAGAAGGAGCAAGTTCTGAAAGCAGCAAGAGAAAAGCAATTCACCACATACAAAGGAAACAGCATAAGACTAAGTAGTGACTACTCAGCAGCCACCATGGAGGCGAGAAGGCAGTGGCACGATATATTTAAAATTCTGAGTGAGAGGAATTTCCAGCCAAGAATACTTTATCCAGCAAAGCTCTCCTTCAAATTTGAGGGAGAGCTTAAATTTTTCACAGACAAAGAAATGCTGAGAGAATTTGCTAACAAGAGACCTGCCCTACTGGAGATACTAAAGGGAGCCCTACAGACAGAGAAACAAAGACAGGACAGAGAGACTTGGAGAAAGGTTCAGTACTAAAGAGATTCGGTATAGGTACAATAAAGGATATTAATAGAGAGAGGGAAAAATATGGCAAACATAATCCAAAGGATAAGATGGCCGATTCAAGAAATGCCTTCACGGTTTTAACGTTGAATGTAAATGGATTAAACTCCCCAATTAAAAGATATAGATTCGCAGAATGGATCAAAAAAAATGAACCATCAATATGTTGCATACAAGAGACTCATCTTAGACACAGGGACACAAAGAAACTGAAAGTGAAAGGATGGAAAAAAATATTTCATGCAAGCTACAGCCAAAAGAAAGCAGGTGTAGCAATATTAATCTCAGATAAAATAGACTTCAAATGCAGGGATGTTTTGAGAGACAAAGAAGGCCACTACATACTAATAAAAGGGGCAATTCAGCAAGAAGAAATAACAATCGTAAATGTCTATGCACCCAATCAAGGTGCCACAAAATACATGAGAGAAACATTGGCAAAACTAAAGGAAGCAATTGATGTTTCCACAATAATTGTGGGAGACTTCAACACATCACTCTCTCCTATAGATAGATCAACCAGACAGAAGACCAATAAGGAAATTGAAAACCTAAACAATCTGATAAATGAATTAGATTTAACAGACATCTACAGGACATTACATCCCAAATCAACAGGATACACATACTTTTCTAGTGCTCACGGAACTTTCTCCAGAATAGATCATATGCTGGGACATAAAACAAGCCTCAATAAATTTAAAAAGATTGAAATTATTCAAAGCACATTCTCTGACCACAATGGAATACAATTAGAAGTCAATAACCATCAGAGACTTAGAAAATTCACAAATACCTGGAGGTTAAACAACACACTCCTAAACAATCAGTGGGTTAAAGAAGAAATAGCAAGAGAAATTGCTAAATATATAGAGACGAATGAAAATGAGAACACAACATACCAAAACCTATGGGATGCAGCAAAAGCAGTGCTAAGGGGGAAATTTATAGCACTAAACGCATATATTAAAAAGGAAGAAAGAGCCAAAATCAAAGAACTAATGGATCAACTGAAGAAGCTAGAAAATGAACAGCAAACCAATCCTAAACCAAGTACAAGAAAAGAAATAACAAGGATTAAAGCAGAAATAAATGACATAGAGAACAAAAAAACAATAGAAAGGATAAATATCACCAAAAGTTGGTTCTTTGAGAAGATCAACAAGATTGACAAGCCCCTAGCTAGACTGACAAAATCAAAAAGAGAGAAGACCCATATAAACAAAATAATGAATGAAAAAGGTGACATAACTGCAGATCCTGAAGAAATTAAAAAAATTATAAGAGGATATTATGAACAACTGTATGGCAACAAACTGGATAATGTAGAAGAAATGGACAATTTCCTGGAAACATATGAACAACCTAGACTGACCAGAGAAGAAATAGAAGACCTCAACCAACCCATCACAAGCAAAGAGATCCAATCAGTCATCAAAAATCTTCCCACAAATAAATGCCCAGGGCCAGATGGCTTCACAGGGGAATTCTACCAAACTTTCCAGAAAGAACTGACACCAATCTTACTCAAACTCTTTCAAAACATTGAAAAAAATGGAACACTACCTAACTCATTTTATGAAGCTAACATCAATCTAATACCAAAACCAGGCAAAGATGCTACAAAAAAGGAAAACTACCGGCCAATCTCCCTAATGAATATAGATGCAAAAATCCTCAACAAAATACTTGCAAATCGAATCCAAAGACATTAAAAAATCATACACCATGACCAAGTGGGGTTCATTCCAGGCATGCAAGGATGGTTCAACATAAGAAAATCAATCAATGTATTACAACACATTAAAAACTCGAAAGGGAAAAATCAATTGATCATCTCAATAGATGCTGAAAAAGCATTTGACAAAATCCAACATCCGTTTTTGATAAAAACACTTCAAAAGGTAGGAATTGAAGGAAACTTCCTCAACATGATAAAGAGCATATATGAAAAACCCACAGCCAGCATAGTACTCAATGGTGAGAGACTGAAAGCCTTCCCTCTAAGATCAGGAACAAGACAAGGATGCCCGCTGTCACCACTGTTATTCAACATTGTGCTGGAAGTGCTAGCCAGGGCAATCCGGCAAGACAAAGAAATAAAAGGCATCCAAATTGGAAAAGAAGAAGTAAAACTGTCATTGTTTGCAGATGATATGATCTTATATCTAGAAAACCCTGAGAAATCAACGATACACCTACTAGAGCTAATAAACAAATTTAGCAAAGTAGCGGGATACAAGATTAATGCACATAAGTCAGTAATGTTTCTATATGCTAGAAATGAACAAACTGAAGAGACACTCAAGAAAAAGATACCATTTTCAATAGCAACTAAAAAAATCAAGTACCTAGGAATCAACTTAACCAAAGATGTAAAAGACCTATACAAAGAAAACTACATAACTCTACTAAAAGAAATAGAAGGGGACCTTAAAAGATGGAAAAATATTCCATGTTCATGGATAGGAAGGCTAAATGTCATTAAGATGTCAATTCTACCCAAACTCATCTACAGATTCAATGCAATCCCAATCAAAATTCCAACAACCTACTTTGCAGACTTGGAAAAGCTAGTTATCAAATTTATTTGGAAAGGGAAGATGCCTCGAATTGCTAAAGACACTCTAAAAAAGAAAAACGAAGTGGGAGGACTTACACTCCCTGACTTTGAAGCTTATTATAAAGCCACAGTTGCCAAAACAGCATGGTACTGGCACAAAGATAGACATATAGATCAATGGAATCGAATTGAGAATTCAGAGATAGACCCTCAGATCTATGGCCGACTGATCTTTGATAAGGCCCCCAAAGTCACCGAACTGAGCCATAATGGTCTTTTCAACAAATGGGGCTGGGAGAGTTGGATATCCATATCCAAAGAACGAAAGAGGACCCCTACCTCACCCCCTACACAAAAATTAACTCAAAATGGACCAAAGATCTCAATATAAAAGAAAGTACCATTAAACTCCTAGAAGATAATGTAGGAAAACATCTTCAAGACCTTGTATTAGGAGGCCACTTCCTAGACTTTACACCCAAAGCACAAGCAACAAAAGAGAAAATAGATAAATGGGAACTCCTCAAGCTTAGAAGTTTCTGCACCTCAAAGGAATTTCTCAAAAAGGTAAAGAGGCAGCCAACTCAATGGGAAAAAATTTTTGGAAACCATGTATCTGACAAAAGACTGATATCTTGCATATACAAAGAAATCCTACAACTCAATGACAATAGTACAGACAGCCCAATTATAAAATGGGCAAAAGATATGAAAAGACAGTTCTCTGAAGAGGAAATACAAATGGCCAAGAAACACATGAAAAAATGTTCAGCTTCACTAGCTATTAGAGAGATGCAAATTAAGACCACAATGAGATACCATCTAACACCGGTTAGAATGGCTGCCATTAAACAAACAGGAAACTACAAATGCTGGAGGGGATGTGGAGAAATTGGAACTCTTATTCATTGTTGGTGGGACTGTATAATGGTTCAGCCACTCTGGAAGTCAGTCTGGCAGTTCCTTAGAAAACTAGAGATAGAGCTACCATTCGATCCAGCGATTGCACTTCTCGGGATATACCCGGAAGATCGGAAAGCAGTGACACGAACAGATATCTGCACGCCAATGTTCATAGCAGCATTATTCACAATTGCCAAGAGATGGAAACAACCCAAATGTCCTTCAACAGATGAGTGGATAAATAAAATGTGGTATATACACACGATGGAATACTACGCGGCAGTAAGAAGGAACGATCTGGTGAAACATATGACAACATGGATGAACCTTGAAGACATAATGCTGAGCGAAATAAGCCAGGCACAAAAAGAGAAATATTATATGCTACCACTAATGTGAACTTTGAAAAATGTAAAACAAATGGTTTATAATGTAGAATGTAGGGGAACTAGCAGTAGAGAGCAATTAAGGAAGGGGGAACAATAATCCAAGAAGAACAGATAAGCTATTTAACGTTCTGGGGATGCCCAGAAATGACTATGGTCTGTTAATTTCTGATGGATGTAGTAGGAACAAGTTCACTGAAATGTTGCTATAGTATGTAACTTTCTTGGGGTAAAGTAGGAACATGTTGGAAGTTAAGCAGTTATCTTAGGTTAGTTGTCTTTTTCTTACTCCCTTGCTATGGTCTCTTTGAAATGTTCTTTTATTGTATGTTTGTTTTCCTTTTAACTTTTTTTTTTCATACAGTTGATTTAAAAAAGAAGGGAAAGTTAAGAAAAAAAAAAAAAAAGAAAAAAGACAAAAAAGGAAAAAAAAAAAAAAACAAAAAAAAACGATGTAGTGCCCCCTTGAGGAGCCTGTGGAGAATGCAGGGGTATTCGCCTACCCCACCTCCATGGTTGCTAACATGACCACAGACATAGGGGACTGGTGGTTTGATGGCTTGAGCCCTCTACCATAAGTTTTACCCTTGGGAAGACGGTTGCTGCAAAGGAGAGGCTAGGCCTCCCTGTATTTGTGCCTAAGAGTCTCCTCCTGAATGCCTCTTTGTTGCTCAGATGTGGCCCTCTCTCTCTGGCTAAGCCAACTTGAAAGGTGAAATCACTGCCCTCCCCCCTACGTGGGATCAGACACCCAGGGAAGTGAATCTCCCTGGCAACGTGGAATATGACTCCCGGGGAGGAATGTAGACCCGGCATCGTGGGATGGAGAACATCTTCTTGACCAAAAGGGGGATGTGAAAGGAAATGAAATAAGCTTCAGTGGCAGAGAGATTCCAAAACGAGCCGAGAGATCACTCTGGTGGGCACTCTTACGCACACTTTAGACAACCTTTTTTAGGTTCTAAAGAATTGGGGTAGCTGGTGGTGGATACCTGAAACTATTAAACTACAACCCAGAACCCATGAATCTCGAAGACAGTTGTATAAAAATGTAGCTTATGAGGGGTGACAGTGGGATTGGGAAAGCCATAAGGACCAAACTCCACTTTGTCTAGTTTATGGATGGATGTGTAGAAAAGTAGGGGAAGGAAACAAACAGACAAAGGTACCCAGTGTTCTTTTTTACTTCAATTGCTCTTTTTCACTCTAATTATTATTCTTGTTATTTTTGTGTGTGTGCTAATGAAGGTGTCAGGGATTGATTTAGGTGATGAATGTACAACTATGTAATGGTACTGTAAACAATCGAAAGTACAATTTGTTTTGTATGACTGCGTGGTATGTGAATATATCTCAATAAAATGATGATAAAAAAAAAATGAAACCAAAGGGAAAAAAAAAATAAATAAATAAATAAATAAAATGGGGAAAACTGTGGGAGAAGAGGTCTAATATGTCCCAAATTCATCACTTTTCCTACTAGTGTACTACCTCTCCTATTGTGCCTAGTTCAGTAAGCTATCCCACTACCCACAGAAGCTGCCTAACAACGGAGATCCTGAAGTCATCCAAGACTCACCTCTCCCTCAACACCATCAAACTATCACTTATGATCCCTTTGCCCAAGTTCAGGTCCTTATTATCTTTCTAAACTGCTATAATGGCCTCAGAATTTGTCTCCCTTCATCTACTGTAATATCAAAGTGATCTAAGATGGAATTATATCATCATCCCTCTCTCAAAATTCTTTGAAAGTTCCTCATCACCCATAATATGATATTGCAACCTCTCTTTGCAAGCATTCTGATTTAGTATGAATGGGTTGAAGGTCTAGGTCTATTTTTTAGAAATTCTGAAATATTCATTCTTATATGTTCAAGTTTGAAAATCACAAATCATATCCATACTTACTGCCCAGTCTCATCTCCTGTTATCCCTCCATCTAATTTAATGCCATGATTGTTTGTAGCTCTCTATATGCTTCTCTCGCGTCTTTAATGCCCTTCCTTCCCTGCTTGCCCATTTGGCCAGTTCCTAGCAGTCTTATAGGTCTCAACTCTAATGAAACCAAATCTTCTCAGGGCTCGTTATTTTCATTTTCTTTAATTCTCTTCCCCCAATCCACATTATATACCTCCCTCACAAAAACATCAGGGAAATACAGTTTCCAGTAGATCATTCACTTTTACCTCCTATCAATCATTATCAAGTCCCATGCACTCTCTAAAATTCTGCTCCTCTTTACTTTCCTAATCTTACTTCCTACTACTCTTCCCAAAGGACTATATTTTACAAATCTGTGTATCCATTTATACATCCTACATCAAAGCCTTTCATATGGTAGAAATGCAGTAAATATACGATAAATGCAAGAATAAACAAATGTGTTCCAATCAGACAAATATCTTCACTGTTCACCACGCATACCACACCAATTCGCATCCTGTCCTTTGCTGGTACACTCCTTTAATCAAGAACACTCACTACCTTGGTTATTCAAATATCACTTATCTCTCAAAGACAACTTTTTCCCTACAATGACAAACTCTTTCTTCTCACAACACGAGTCTTTCAATAATACTTATTAAGCACTTACTATATATCAAATACAGCACGATGCTAGAATTATAAAAATGAAGTCAGGATCCAGCCTTCAGTGTAGTCGAGTGAGGATAAATATTACAATAATACCAATGCCGTAAAGGAAACTGTACAGAGCACAACAGAAACATAAAAAAGAACAACCAAGTCAACCTCAGGGAGTCTAAGGAGACGTCAGTCAGGAGCCAACATTTGGTCTGGGACTAGAGGAGGGGGGTGGAAATTGGCCTGGCAATAAGAAGGGAAACAACTTTGAATCATGAATACAAAGTGAATTCCAGGGGCAGCAGAAACTCTGTGCCCATTAATAGCAAATTTAAACATCACTCAGAAGTAAAGTCTCCTCAGACTATAATTTAGTTACCTAGAGCAGAGATCACACTCTCATCAAAAACAATATAATGTGTATGGTTTTATTTACATAAAGTACAAAAACAGGGAAAACTAAATCTATAATGTTACTTATCAGGATACTATGTTACAAAAGGCCAATCTCACAAAGAACACTTAAAAGTAGAGGGATAAAGGACCAAACACCAGAGAGCTAAAGAGGGAAAACACATACACACACAATTCACAAAAACATATACAAAAAGGCCCTGAAACACATGAAAAGATGTCCAAATTCACCCATATAGAAATGCAATTTTTACAAAAATCAAACACTATTTATCATCTATTAGACTGATGAAAATTAAAACTTATGACAACATATTCTGTTGGCAAAGCTGTGGGGCAGCAGGCATACTTATACACTGTAAACTGCACAACAATTTAAGAGGGGAATGTGGCAATACCTAACAAAACTACATATGGGTTCACCTTTTTTTTAACAGGTTTATTGAGATATCATTCACATACCTATTAAATGGTTTACTTTAAATAGTTTACCTATTTAAGGTATACAACTCAATGGTTTTTAGTATATTCACAAAGTTGTCTAATTGTCACCACAATCTAATATTAGGAGATTTTCATTTGGTGGGAAAAAAAAATTCTTCTCCCATTTTATTGTCTTGGCACCCTTGTCAAAAATCAACTGGCCATAAGTGTATAAGTTTATTTCTGGACTCTCAATTCTATTCCACTGATTTATATGTCTATATGAATGCCAGAACAACACAGTCTTAAATAATGTAAATTTGTAGTAAGTTTTGAAATCATGAAGTGCAAGTTCTCCAACTTCATTCTCTTTCAAGGGAGTTTTGGCTATTCTAGGTCCCTTGCATTTCCACATGAATTTCAGGATCAGCTTGTCAGTTTCTGCAAAAAAGCCAGCCGGGATTTTGAAAGGGATTGCTTTGAATTCACACTTAGTTTTTGGCCCAGCAACCCCACTTCTGCAAATTTACCCTCAAGATAAACCTCCAAAATGAAAATACATAGGCACAAGGTTATTGACCGCAGTATTGTTTGTATCTGTTAAATATCAGAAACAAGGTCAATGACCTTACACAGAAGACTGGTTGAATAAAGTAAGTTATGTTCACACGCCACTGTACTCCGCCACTATAAAAAAAGAATGAGGAAGATCTCTAGTAACTGATAAGGCAATTTCTAGGACCTGTTATTAAGTGAAAAAAAATTAACCAAAGAGTAAAATATTATCTATAATAGGTTACCTTTCATATAAGAAAGTAGGGTCTATAAGAAAATATACATTGTCTGCTCATTTAGTCAAAAAGAAATATAGGAAAGATAATCCAGAAAAAATGAGAATCATTATCTACAGGATGTTGTGGAGTGGAAAGAGGGTAAATACGACAGGTAGAAAGGATGAAGATGAAGCAAGAGTAACACTTTTGTAGTATACCTTTTTGTACAGCTATGACTTTTAGAACCATGTTAATGTCTCACAGTCTCAAAAACTACATGATAATATCAGATGTAAGGGGAACCAAATGCCACATCTATAACAAATGAACCTAACTCATTACAAATGAATAACATAACCATGCTAAAGGGAGTAGAGGAAAAAAATAACCTAAGTAACTTTGGAAAAAAAGTATTGTGGCTATAAAAAGAAAGCTGAAGACAAAAACAACTATAAACAATTGTACTCTGGCTGCGCTGTTTTTTCACAAGAGTATGAGTTAGAAATTCTGAAACTATTTTTATTCTAGGACTGAGAAAATTAGCAAATATACTGTAGATCAAAAGAGCCAGGTTTTTACTAGTTTTCAGGAAAATTTTCCTGTCCTGACCCTCTTCAGAACTGGGCTGCCTTGGGGTGACGGGAGGAAGTGGGGAGAACTAGCCCAGGCCAGGGGTCAATTTTCATGTCACTGGCTTTGAATCCAGTTCCCATTCCAGTGGCTGGCGTGATGTGCGTGCTACTTGAAGATACAGAGATTCCTTGTCCCCACTTGTATAGCAGCATGTCCTCTGCCCCCTCTCAGCTTTGCTCCCTTCCCTTTGGCCTCCTCCTGTTAGGAGGAGGAGGAAGATAGAAAGGATACTGCTTTACCACCACCACCAAGGTTGCACACACATAATTCATGCACTTGAGCCACTCACCTAGAGCTGTCTGTGCCCTCTCAGGGTTGAGACAGGGAGGGAATCCAGACATAACCACTGAACATGGTCGCTGAACACAGACACTTTTCCTTTGAGGCAGGGAGGGGAACATGGCCCTCTGTGGTCTTTCTGAAAGCCCCACCTGCAACCCACAGAGTGGGAAGTTCTGACCTCCCTAATGCTCTCAGGTGTGTGCAAGCTATTGGAAAGGGTAGAGAGGCCTGCTATAGTGGAGCAGAGTCTATCTTACAGTTCATCAGGAAGGGAAAGGGGTTTGGGAGCAGCTATTCCCCACCAAGAGATTCAGGGTCACGGGTTTTTCCCCATATCTCTGAACTCAGGACCCAGCCACCTCCAAACTTCCAATTCCCATTTTTTGTAATATGCGAAGCTACTTATTCTTCACCCTTCTTGGAGGCCATGTGGGGAATTTATGACCCTTTTATGCCTGTGTACCTCCACTCCATCCCCACAGTTGTATAAAGGTCAAATAATGAAGGAGCTGGAGGAAAGACTGGTTGAGCCAAGTTCTCAGGTGGAGTCTAGGTTTTCTCACTTTGACAAGCCCCTGAATGTTTTTATAGTTTTTTTATATTTTTTTTATAATGACAGTATTATGAGAAAAAATAAAGTATTTTAAAAATAGGAGGAAAAAAAAGACAGCCAAGTTTTTCACTGTCAGGGAGTGAAAAATAAGTTGCAAATATGGAAAAAGCGAAGCCTAGAATGAGCCCTATGGCAATGAGCTGGAATCAGTGATATCAGTATGAACTCATGGTTTTCACTTGCCACATATACAGACAAACGTATATATGTCTGTGAATATATGGATACATTTCCTTATTCTGTCCACAGAGGGTCTAGAAGCAATGAAACCCTAGTAGCAATGAGAACTCCTACTGCCCAGTTCTTGATTCCTATATCCATTCTCCAAAAAAATTAACTTACTCCTTGAAGAGTGGGCTAGGGCAGGCAAAGCACAAGATGAACCCAAAACATCTTGTGAGATGAACCTGGAACGCTGCTTCCCAGAAAGTAGGGAAATCTCAAACAATGATATGGACCTGCCAAAAGGAAACAGGAGTTAACTTGAAAGGGACAATTTGAAAAAAAAAAAAAATAATGATAGCAATGAATTATAACTCATAGACTAAAATAAATATTCAGGGGTCCATAATGATATAAATAAATAATGGAATAAATAAATGGGAAAGAAGGGACAACTTTTCTTCCTTACAGTAGAATTCAAATTAATTCGTATAAAGGAGGATGGAACAGAAAGCCACCAACTGATAAATACCACATCAATAATACTGCAAAGAAGAATCATAAATTAATGCTAAAATTAGTGAGTGAAAGTATTATAAGAAACAGGATATCTGCATAGCTTCATAATGTCACCCTACAAGATAACCATTAATTACAAACAGAAAATAGTAACCTTACTGTGGAGAAACCTGGTAGACACTTCTTTAGACAAGTGACAAATTTAACATCACCAGTAATAGGAGAAGCTGACATCATGTTCCTCCTGAAATGATGCACTGAGAAGAGTACAACATTACTTCTGCAGCATTCTTGCCAAAAATGCAGAATCTTAGTTTAATTATGAGGAAATATCAGAAAAATTGAGGGACATTTTACAAGTAAGTGCCCAATTCTCTTCAAAAGCATCAAAGTCAAGAAAGACAAAGAGACTGAAGAACTGTCCCAGATTGGAGAAGACTAAGAAGACATGACAACTAAATGCAACATAAGGATCCTGGATTAAATCCTGGAAGAGAAAAAGAATATTACAGGGACAATTGGTGAAATCTCAAAA
The DNA here is from genome assembly GCF_015220235.1 of Choloepus didactylus. NCBI lineage: Eukaryota > Metazoa > Chordata > Mammalia > Pilosa > Megalonychidae > Choloepus > Choloepus didactylus. The sequence goes on from NC_051309.1 coordinate 152,109,342, forward strand.
AGATCTGTAGAGCGATCATTATACTTTGGTATAAGCTTTATTAATCTGAGCTAGAAATAAAAAGAAAAAAGGAGCTAAGAAACCTAAAATGTGGGAGTGGCTTGAATCTGGGCAGTGGGTGGAAGCTGGAAGGGCGAAAGGCACTTTAAGGACATCATCAGTGAAAGCCTAAAGTGCCATAAAGAAACTGTACCAGCACATGCCCCTTAAGGAGGCTACCGGTGAGGGTCTAAAGGGAAGTGAGAAAACATGTTGTTAAAAACTGGAGGAAGAAGATGGAGGCATAGAGAGGAGTGGAAGCTAGTTAGTCCCCCTGGAACAACTCATAAACAACCAGGAACAACTAGTAAATAATCTGGAATAACTGCAAGGGGACAAAATTAACTGTCCACTCATCATACACCAACCTGAATTGGGAGGAATGCCTGAGATCGCAGCATAAAATCTGTAAGTAAAATCTGTGGATCCAAGCCAAGAGCCCCCTTTCCCCCACTGGCAGCCCAAACTGCAAAGCCTCACTGTGTTAGAGAACAGCACTCTCCGAGCAAGCGAATATAGCTCAGCCCAGCTCCAGCTGAGGTTTTAATTAACAAACATGGACTGCTCAATACAAGCTACAAATTCCCAACAAGCAGACAGAGGCTCCTGGTGACTGACCTGGGAGAGCCAGAGTGCTATCTCTGGCTGATGGGTGAAACTGAGGGTGGCCGTGCACCAGCCCTGAAGGGAGGCTTTCTGTCCCTTTTTCGGCTCAGTGGAGAAAGCCTCAGCCATTTTCAGTTCCCAGTGCTCTGACCCAGACAAGGGTGGAGACAGCAGAGTCAGAGAGACTATTCAAATGCAAATGATATCTCCCCAAGGGGTGTCTCTTCCCTAAGAGGAAAGAGGTGAGGCCCAGCTCTACTACCTGCCTTCTATTCAGAACCAGACCCCAGAGCCTGAGGAAAAACAGCCACAGGCCACGCCTCTTTACACAACAGTCTGAAGCTACAGGCTGACAGGCGCCACCTGCTGGGCAGAAAAGCACAGTGACTTGAGGCCTCACAGGGTGTCTCAATCTTCCAAGACACATCTGAGATGCTACTGCATCCTTCCAAGACCTGAGCCTGTTCTGGTCTGGGAAAATCTGACTGGGGTAACCAAGGAAACCAGATGCCTAGACAACAGAAAACTACAACCTACACTAAGAAAAATGAAGTTATGGCCCAGTCAAAGGAAAAAAACTTACACTTCAACTGAGATACAGGAATTTAAACAACTAATGCTAAATAAATTTTAAAAGTTTAGGGAAGAGATGGAAAAAAGAGATGAACTATATAATGAAAACACTGGGGATACATAAGGTAGAAACTGAAACTTCGAAAAAACAACTGGCAGCATCTATGGAAATGAAAGACACAACATAAGAGATGAAAGATACAACAGAGACATACAACAGCAGATCTTAAGAGACAGAAGAAAACACTCAGGAACTGGAGAACAAGACACCTGAAAGCCTACACACAAAAGAACAGATAGAGAAAAGCATGGAAAAATATGAGCAATGACTCAGGGAACTGAATGACAACACGAAACTCAGAAATGTACGTGTCATGGGTGTCCCAGAAGGAGAAGAGAAGGGAAAAGAGGCAGAAGCAATAACAGAGGAAATAATCAATGAAAATTTCCAATCTCTCATGAAAGACATAAAATCACGGATCCAAGAAGCACAGTGTACTCCAAACACAATAGATAGGAATAGACCTATGCCAAGACACTTAATAATCCGATTATCAAATGTCAAAGAAAAAGAGAGAATCCTGAAAGCAGCAAGAGAAAAGCAAATCATCACATACAAAGAAGCTTGATAAGACTATGTTTGGATTTCTCAGTAGAAACCATGGGGGTAAGAAGGAAGTGGTGTGATATATATTAAAAAAAGAGAAAAACCACCAACCAAGAATCCTATATCTGGCAAAACTGTCCTTAAAATATGAGGGAGAGTTTAAAATATCCTCTGACAAACAGACAATGACAGAGTTTGTGAAGAAGATACCTGCTCTACAGGAAACACTAAAGGGAGCATTGCAGACAGAAAGGAAAAGACAGGAGTGAGAGATTTGGAACACAATTTTGGGAGAGAGTAGCATAGCAATGTAAGTACACTAAACAAAGATGACTGTGAGTACAGCTGAAAGAGGAAGATTAGTTGCATGTGGGACACCAGAAGGAAAGAAGAAAGATAAAGACTGGGACTGTGTAACTCAGGGAAACCTAGGGTGCTCAACAATTGTGATAAAAGGTACAAATATGTTTTTACATGAGGAAGAACAAATGAGTGTCAACACTGCAAGGTGTTAAAAATAGGGTGGGATTGGGGGGAAAATACAATCGATGCAAACTAGGGACTATAATTAACAGAAACACTGTATTATGCTTCCTTTAATATAACAAAGGCAATATACCAAAGCTAAATGCATATGGGAGGAGGGGGACATAGAGAAAGTGTATGGGACTCTTGGCATTGGTGATGCTGTCTGACTCTTCATCCTACTTTAACTTAATGCTATCTTTCCTTTTGTTGCTTCCTAGCTATCATGTTTTGTTTTGTTTCTCTTTTTTCTTTTTCTTTTGTCTCTCTACCTTCTTTGACTCTTCCTCCTTCATTGCTAAAGAAATGGAGATGTCCTTATATAGATAGAGGCGATAGTGGCGAATACATAAATATGTGACAATACAGGGAATCATCAATTGTTTACTTAGAATGGAATGTATGGTACGTGAGCAAAACTATTAAAAAAAAAAAACGAGTTAATGAAGAACCTTGAGGGCACTATACTGAGTGAAATAAGACAGACACATTAGGACAAATATTGCAGGGTCTCACTGATATGAACTAATTATAATATGTAAACTCATAGACATGAAATATACATTATCAGGATATAGAACAAGGCTAAAGAATGGGGAGCAGTTGCTTATTATGAGCAGAATGTTCAACTAGGGTGAACCTAAACATTTGGAAATGGACAGAGGTGATGGTAGAATGTTGTGAGAATAACTAAGAGTGCTGAACGGTGTGTGAATGTGGTGGAAAGGGTAAGCTCAGATGAAAGAATATTAAAATATTACTGTTAGCTATAGTCCATAGTTTGTAATAGGTACATTTTCCCCCACATACTCCTCTATTAACTCCATGTAATAGTGTCATACATTTGTTCTAGTTCATGAAATATTTTTTTATATTTGTACAGCTAATCATGGACACTGTCTACCATAAGATTCACTGCATTATACATTCCCATGTTTTAACCTTCAACTTCCCTTTTGGTGACATATATAACTCTAAACTTCCCCTTTCCTCCATATTCACACACCATTCAGCACCATTAATTATTCTCACAATAACATGCTACCATCACCTCTGTTCATTTCCAAACATTTAAATTCAACCTAGAAACATTTTGCCTGTATTAAGCAACTGCTCCCCATTCTTTAGTCTCATTCTATATCCTAGTAATCTGCATTCCATATTTTATGTCTATGAGTTTACAGATTTGTGCTGGTTTGAATCTGTTACGTACCTCACTAAAGACTATGTTCTTTTAACCCACTCTTGTGTGGGCAGACCTATTATAGGTGGGACCTTTTGATTAGATTGTTTCCATGGAGATGTGACCCTAACCATTCAAGGTGGGTATTAATCCTTTACTGGAGTTCTTTAAGAGAACTCAAAGAAAGAGCTCAGAGAAGCAAAGAGAGACATTTTGCAGAGAAGCTAAAATACGTAATCCAGAGTATGCCCCCGGGAGAAGCTAAGAGAGAAGCTAAGACAGAAGCCCAGAGACATTTTGGAGAAAGCCATGGAAACCAGAAGTTAAACCAGGGAGAGGACCAGCAGACTCTGGCCATGTGCCTTCCCATGTGACAGAGGAACCCCAAATGCCATTGGCCTTTCTTCAGAGAAGGTATTGTCCTGTTGCTGCCTTAATTGGAACATTTTCATGGCCTTAGAACTTTAAATTTGTGAACTAATAAACCCCCATTGTAAAAGCCAATCCATTTCTGGTATATTGCATTTTAGAAGCTTTAGCGAACCAGAACAATATTATAATTAGTTCATATCAGTGAGATCATATAATATTTGTCCTTTCGTGTCTGGCTTATTTCACTCGGTTTAATGTCTTCAAGGTCCATCCATGTTGTTCCATGTATCAGGACTTCATTCCCTTTAACAGCTGAGTAATATTCCATTGTATGTATATGCCACATTTTTATTATCCATTCATCTGCTAATGGACACTTTAGTTGCTTTCATCTTTTGACAACTGTGAATAATGCCACTATGAACATCAGTGTGCAGATGTCTGTTCACATTCCTGCTTTCAGATCTACTGGGTATATCCCAAACAGCGGGATTGCTGGGTCATAAGCCAACTCTATACTTCCTGAGGAACCACCAAACTGCCCTCCACAGTGGCTGTACCATTTTACATTTCCACCAGCAGTGAATAAGTGTTTCGATTTCTCCACATCTCTCCAACACTTGTAGTTTCCTGTTGGTTTAATAGTAGCCATTCCAGTAGGTATGAGATGATAAAATTGTTGCAGTTTTGATGTGCATTTCCCTAACAGCTAGGAATCTAGAATCTTTTCATGTGCTTTTTAGCCATCTGTATTTCCTCTTTGGAAAAAATGTCTATTAATGTCTTTAACTCATTTTTAAATTAGGTTGTTTGTCTTTTTATTGTTGAGTTGTAGGACTTCTTTATATATTTATTTTGCTGTTTGTTATGCAACAAAAGATAATTGATACATCATCTCAGTAGATGCATTTAAAAATCATATGATAAAATTCAACATCCTCTTGTAATTAAAAAAAACACACCCAAGATTTAATGGAAAAATATTTTAAACTTTCCCCCAATACTGAAAACAGAACAAGTGTACCTACAATTACCACTTCTAGTCAACACTGCACTGGAGATCCTAACCAATAGAATTGGGTAAGAAAAACAAACAAGAGGCCTAAGAATTGAAAAGGAAAAAATTAAGGTATCATTGTTTGCAGATGATGATACTGACCACATAGAAAATGCAAAAATCATTAGATACTAGAACAAGGAGGGTTTGCAAGGTGCCTAGACATAAGATCAACATATAAAAACCAGCTACTTTTCTATACACCAGCCACAAACAGAAAATGTAACTTTTAAGTTTATTTATAATAGCCACAAAAACTACACAATACCTAGGAATAAATCTAACCAAATATGTACATGACTTATGTGGAGAAAAATCATAACATTCATCGAAAGGAATTAAAGAAGTCCAAAACATGTGGAGAGATAACAAACATGTTCAAGGATAGGAAAGTTCATCTTAGAGCTTCCAATTCTCACAAAATTCATTTTCAAATAAAATATATTTCCAGTCAAAATACCAAGAGAGTATGAGAAACATGACAAACACAATCAAAAATGTATATGAAAAGGCAAGGGGCAAAAATGAGCCAAGACCCTTCTAAAGAATTGTCCGACCTAATCTATAGTAATTAGGCAATAAGGTAATGGTAAAGATATAGTCAAAGAAACCCATAGAACACAACAGAAAGGTCACAAAAAGACCCATGCATACTGGAAACTTAATCTATAACAGAGTACCATTAAAGTTAATAGACAAAAAAAGGCTATTTAATAAAGGATGCTGGGACAAATGAGTATTCATACAAGATAAAAAACTAAATCACCACTTCTCACCATTCACAAAATAAATTACAGGTGTAACTAAAGACCTAATGGGAAGATGTAAAATGTTCTCATTAGGTGAAACATGGAAAGCAAAGAAACAAAGTAATACTAGACTTAACTACATTAAAATTAAAAAATAAAAATCTTCCTCACAAAGGACACCAAAACCAGGCTGAAAGACAAGAGGTTAGGAGAAGTTATTTGCTACCCCCTCCCCCAAAAAAAGGAGAGAAAAAAGGGACTCCAAAAAATGAGTAAGAATACACAACCAAAATTTTATTAAAGATTTTTAAATAAATTATATTAAGGCACACATAGGTAGATGTGGTATGAGTTCTTGTCAAGGTTCTGGTTCTCATGCTGCATAATGGATTCATGTGTGTTTATTATATTATCAAAACTAAACAAACAAGAGCTATACTTCGGCTAATTATTTAAATATGCCATCAATCAACAGTAGGATTAACTGAGTTCTGTGTACCTGGGGTCCAAAGAAGGGGGTTAAAAAACTGTATTGATTTTATTATTTTCCCAACCAAAGTGTGAAAACTAAATTGGTTCTTTTCAAATATATCATGCAAGTTGAATACTATTTACTAACTCTTTGACAAACTCTTTTTAACAATCATCCAAAAGGCAGTGTTAATTTTTTATGATTTAAATGCTTCTTTTTTTTACTTTTTTTTATTAGAGAAGTTGTAGATTTACAGAAAAATCATGTCAAGAATACAGAGTTCCCATATACCCCCTATTGTTAACACCTTACATTAATGTGGTAAATTTGTTACAACTGATAAAATAATATTATTATAGTTTGCACTATCAAATATAGTGTATGGTTTACACTGGGGTTCCCTGTTTGTGTTGTACATTTTAATGGGTTTTTAAAAATTTTTTTTTCTTGTAACATATAATACAACCTAATAAATACTTCAGAATACAATTTCTAATTTGTAAGAAAATTATATCATCAGCTTAGAGGGCAATCATCTTACTTGCTATTGCAGTAGCCATATCTAAACAACCTAAGAGATCAGAAAAAGGAAGGCCAATTCCATTTATATGGCATTTTCAAGAAGGTAAAACTACAGGAACAGAAAACAGATGAGTGGGAAGGAGTTGACCTCAAAAGGGAACAAGGAAACTTTCTGGGTAATGAAAATATCCCATATCTTTATCGTGGTGGTTATTGCATGATGGTATGAATTTGTCAAACTCATAGAAATTATGTAAATATTTCCTCAATGAAGTTGACATTAAGAAAGGGGGGAGGAAAGATGGCTGGGTGAGACACTTCAGAGCTTTGTCTCCCCACAGAAACTTTGAACAACCAGCAAGAAATGGCAGAAACAAACATCTTTCTAAAAGCTCCAGAAAACAGTTAAAGGATTGCAGTAACAGGGCGAGCACCCAGTCAAGAAAAAGACCACTTAAAAGCCATAGGACCTCATGGCACCCTAACTGGCTCCTGTCTCATCCCCTCACCAGCTTGGTGCAGATCCCTGGTCCCAGTTCCTAGCACACATACTAGGAGCATGTATGTCTAGCCCAATCTATCTGATGGTGGCCTGAAGGATTCACTGACCCAGAACTTGCCCTGCATGTAGAAGACGGCTTACCAAGCTCTCCTACAGAATGCTGAGGGAAAGCAGTCAAGGTGTGCTTCCTAAGGAAAGGGATTGCTGACTGTAGGACTTACAATGCAGTGACAAGGACCATGAGGAAGCCATTTCCTACAGAATAAAGGACATTCATAGCCCAGTGAAGGGGAGGGGCATATTCCTAGGGCCTCACATGCACATATCAAGTCAAGAGGCTTGAGCAGAAAGAAACAGGGTGGCGCTATGCTTTGGCCTAGAGCTATTTTCCAAGTTCACTGTATGGATAAGCCCTGTAGGAGAACACTTGTACAGGTCAATCTGCAAAGACAGGGAAAGGTATTTTCCCTTTTTCCTTCTTACGATTTTTTTTTTTTTAGCTCCCGGCATTCAAGTAAAGTTGTCATGACACTAGCTGGATACAAGCTTAAGTAACACATGCCTCAGAATTTCAATTCCAGTGATAAAACATTAAAATATCAAAATGTCCAGGTTCCAAACAAAGAAACAGGAATTAATGGCCGGGGAAAAGGAGATTAAAATAGTAGAAACCATCAATGAGGAGGAGCAGAACTGGGACATACCAGAAAAGACTTTTTAAAAATGGTCTACATATGCTTAAAGAGCTAAAGGAAAACATGGGCAAAGAACCAAAGGAAATCAGGAAAACAACAGATGAACACAAAGGGAATATCAATAAAGAAATGGAAATTATGAAAAGGAACAAAACAGAGTAGAAGACCACATTAATAGAAATTAATTTTTTTTTTAAAAAAAGGAGATTACGAACAATGTTGAGAATCATAATTTAATCTGCTAAGAGACATTCTTATTTATTCAAATACTAACAAGATAACTAAAAAGATTATAGCTTGGAATTTGTATTATGTGCAGTTTGACTCACAACTGGTTCCTTCCTATGGGATCAGTGAATTCTTCCCCCACCCCCAAAATTTTGTTATTCTTAGTCACTTTATGTGGAATTAAACCTTCCTAATATAGTAATTCAATTTCTGAAATACTTCTGATTCATATCTTCATTGTCCTGTTTCTTTCTTTTTTGAACAGGAATAATATATATATTATATATATATAGTTTATAATATATGTAGTTTATATGCTAAGAATATCAACAGTAATAGTCTTAGCCATGTTATTGTTCTAGTTATTAAACCAAGCATTTTTATGCATTATGTCTTTTTATCCTTATAACCAGCCCTGTGAAATAGGTATAATCACCCCCCCTTATTTTGTGAATTCTATTTTGACAGTATTCTATATATTTAAGAGCTGGTATGATTTAAGGATTAAGAGCTGTTTGGTCACTGTATCTCCAAAACATAGTAGGTGCTTAATAAATATTTCTTGAATTTTGGACTTACCTCTGACTATGTAATCCTGGATAGTTATTTAACCTCTTGAACCTTCAATTTCCTCATCCACTAAAAGAAGATAGCAATACAACCCTGAGAGGCGAGCGTTAACAGTCAAATTACATAAAGAATGAAAAGAACTAAACACAGTGCCTGGCACACTACTGGCATCAAATGAATGCCAATTTATTATTATCATTTGTTTATACAGGACTATAAAACATTTGGTACAGGAGAGCATCAGTCAGGGCTGGATCATATGACTAATGCTTCAGAAAATTAAGAATATATCTGTAACAAAACAGATGATAATACGAAACATCTAATTTGCTCCTCATCCAAAATTAAGATGTTCATTCTTACAATTTAAGACAAAAATTAGTAAAGCATTTTAAAACAAGAGGAAATTAAAATAATCAATCTTTTGAAGAAAAATGAATTCCCTTTGGAAAATGAGAATGAAATCATTTTGAGGGAACTAAGTCTAAGGAACACACTGTTTAGAAAATTTTGGACCCCTTAAACCAAGACTGGAGATAAGTAATTTTGGCAGCAAGAGTTCATGTCACGGGATTTATTTTATGGCAAGATGATTTACGGCAGATATTTAAAACTGGATTCTAGAAAATTACAGGATTAGAAAAATTGCAGGACAGCTCTTGTGAAATCTGAAAAAAGACTGCAGAGTTCATTTTACAGAAGAAACAGAGCAGAGAAGCTGACTGCAAAATCAAGTGAAATAACTTGCTAATCAAAAACCAATTTCAAGAGTCCCATAGCATGTATAACAATATCTTAAATCTGCATTTACGTATAGACCTAACATCATTAAGCCATCCAATTAAGATATATATTCTTAATCTTACATATTTTTATGTGATATATATACACATATATATATGTAACATCCATAGAAAGTCAACTTTCATTTCATCTAAATTCTGTTTAAATCTTTAAATGTTTAAAACATGTTTTCTTTGCCAGACACATGTTGGCTTTCCTAGCAATCTTCATCCACCAAAGAACTAAACTGGCCAATTTCCCAGGCATAACCTAATCAATGTTGACTTGCTCAATCTGTTTTATGATGGTGAAAATCTAACAGGGAAGTATCATCTAAAAAAGTCTGAATAATCAAACTTTCCAGTTAGTTAAAGAAGTGATGTGTGTAGACCCAGCAAGACAAAATCAACCTGACTTGGCTGTCCAATGTCACCACTGTAGCTAAAAATAATATTACTGCTTAGCTACACCTCCTTAGTAAGTTTTATCCTTCTAATCTCTGTTACCATTTCTGTGAATAAGCATTTTCTAAAGCATGTAAGAACCAAAAGTGGGGGGGCTGGGGTGGAGGTTGCTTGAAAAAAAGTAACAAACGAAGTCAAGGCCTATGCCCTGACCATAGTCAGATGTCTGAAAAGTCTCAAGTCTGGTCACAATAGCCTCTTGTTCATCCAGAAAGAGATACACAATAAATTTTAAAATCTTTGTTTCAACTGCCTTAACAGGATGAAGCAATTCCTTTATAGGAGGCTGGAACTAGAGGTGCTCAGGACACATGGCATATTCCCAGTTTAAGGAAACCAAGAATCTAGTTAGGTTCTGTTCAACAAAGCAAGTTGGGAGACTCTTTCTTTTTTAAAGAGAGACAAATTGCCAGTACAGCAATTGCCATCCTAAAAAACCTAGTATGGAAAATTCTAAACTTAGACAACTTCTTCATTTTCATTATTAAAAAAGGAAGCAGAGAGGATTATGGGAAGATGGTGGCTATAAACCCACATCTTCTCTAATTTTTTTTTTTTTAAAAAGGGAAGCAGAAAAGAAATGCCCTTTACATAAATCCTTTTAATATTCTGGTTTGATGGGAATGAATCCATTAAAATGAATCTATCCTACAGGAAAGTCAGCAAACAGCTTAGTTAAGAATATTCCTTCTTCTTTCAAAGAATGAGCAGATAATAATAGCTAACACTTATAAATGACTTACTATGGGCCAGAAATTGTTCTAAACACTTCATAAAGACATACTACAAATGCATTTAATGTACATAATCCTATAAAACAGGTATTATTATCCCCATTTTACATGGGGGAAACCTGAGGCACAGAGAGGTCAAACAGCAGGCAAGTGACAGAGCCAGAGTATCAGTCCAAGTTGTCTGGCTCCAGAGTCCAGCTCTTCTGCCTCGTGATTATGCAAGTTATCTTTTTTAAATTTAAACTGTATAAAGAATCAATATCTCACCACACCCTGGGATACTTTTCTACTTACTTCCTTATTGGCTCATAACATGGGCTAATTAGAAGGATCAAGATACATTAAATGGAAATTACATATATCTATATAAGTATATAAATTTTTTCCCTTTCCAAAAAAAGATATTCATGTATGTGTGTGCATATGTATGTAAATGAGTTCTTTAGAAACTCACAAGTTCTCTCACGTAAGTTCTGAAGGCCTTAAGGGAAAAGTGACGGTATTAGCAAATTCTCCTTCTCTTTTGCTCTCTTCAGGATTGAGCTTTTTTTGTTTTTTTAGGAAAAAAAAAAAAAAAAAAGTTGGCCTGAAATTCTGTATTATCAAGAATACAGAGTCTCAGATATAGACCTTTTACCCTAATTGAAGTTTACTCATATTTCAAGTAGAAAAACTACTGAAACCAAACCAACATTTTCATGATGCTGAATAAATAGGTCCCCTGTAGAAGCAACTAAGGGACAAAGTGCACAAAGTCTCCCATTTTGAGGTCTAAACTATTTACAGGGCCTGGAACGTAGCCTGTAGAATGTGATGAATGGATGGAGGAATATAAAAGTGCATACTTATTTTTGTTTTAAGGACTAAATATCACCTTCTCCATCATACCTGGGATTCTAAACACCAGGCAAAGGAGAATAAAACTTCTTCCACAGAAGTTGAAACACAAATCTGCAGCCTCAGCAGAGCAGAATCTCTTTTAATCCGGAAAGGTGCGTTGGCTTCTCTAAGACCACCCCCACATTTAGAGAGTTGCTAGAAGGATTCATAGGACTCAGCATACAGTTGCACACATGGGTAAAATTTATTACAGTGATGCGGTAAGAATACACAGATTATAAGGGAAGAAGACATAGCAGAGTCTGGAGGAATCCATCTGCAGGCTTCCTTATGCTCTCTCCCTTGCTTGAGAGGTCACAGAGCAAATTCTTCTATGAGCAACAAAAATGCAGCAGCATGCATGCAATGTTTCTGCCCAGGGAAGCCCATTAGAGACACACTACCCAAAGTATTTATTAGGAGCTGGTCACATAGGCACTCTCTACCTAGCATGTACCAAAATTCCAGTCTCCTAGAAGGAAAGCAGGTGTTCAACATAAGCCATATTGTTTCCACCAACAATCCAGGCAAAATGAATCATGCTTATCAGTTAACTGTTGAGTGGGAACACACCAAGAACCAAGTTCCCAGATGTCAGCCAGGGGTCAACCTTACAAGCAGGCCTTTCTAAGCACAGCAGTCTCAAACTCCTCATCTGTTAAAAAAAAAAGTAATAATGATAGTAACTACATCATAGCTACCAATATTATATCATAGTATAAGTTATTCTCATGGTATTATTATCCAGCATAGCAAGACATTCAAGAAATCTGACCTAAAGATCAACTGATGACACTAATGAGGAAGCGTGCGGGATATTAAAGACAATGTAAAACTTAAACTTGAAACTTAAACTTCAACCAAGAGCAACTTTAGAGGAAGGTAAAACTTAATCTAGAAATAAGAGGGGACAAACCCCATTTTCCTTCTGCAAAATGTGGGAGGTTTAAAATGCTTTATCATTTACAGTGACATCATGATTAAGTTTAAATGCTTAGATACGTTATAGTGAGAGCATCTCCAAGTTTCAAAATTTAAGTAAAAATTTATGAAGGTAGACCTCCTGGAACATTCTCAACTCATCCATATTATAAAATAAAATAGAAAATAAACTCATTCTAAAAGTTTATTTAAGCATACTATTAGAGAACCAAAATGTAAGCAGGAATCGCTAATCCATTTTAAAATTACTGTACTTTCCAATTCTTACTAATTATAATCTAAAATTTAGTAAGGGTAATCATGAAATTTAAAGTTTAGAATGGCACATGTTTAACATACAATTGAGTTTTGCAAGGAAAACTTACTTCTCCATTCAAGAACCTAAATGGTACCCATTGTTAGGTTATAAGTAAAATGACCCAAAATGGACAGATCACTTATGAAAACACTGGGACTCTGGCCCTCAAGTAAAGGTAAGAACGTAAAAGATTCTGTTTTAATATTAATTCTGCAATCTCTATGCTGCCTGCTTGTTACACCACCAATTCATGAATTTAACTATTTCTCTTCATTTATATTGGCTAACCCTACAATCAACCCACCAAAATGCCCTTCCAAGTTTTCTCAATTTCACTGATGATGACTGAGTAAAAGCCAAGAGACCATATAAATGATCACATTAGAGATTTTTTTTTTTATTTTATTCTTTGGCCAAGTTTATAATTCAGCAATGAAAAGTAACATAGGCTAGCTTAGGAACCAAAACAAATTGGATTTAGCCTATTTTAAACAAATCATATTAAGGACACTAAAGGTATAAAGCAATAAGACAAATACTTTTTAATTGTGTAGATTTCAACTTGCCCCAAATCAGTTTTTTTTTGTAAGTCCTCTGCAATGAAGTAGAGAGTGAGGTTTTTCTTTATTTATATGTTTACTGAAACTCTATCTTTCTACCCCATCCCAACACAAACTAGAATATAAGCTCGATTAGAGCAGGACCATAGCTATTGTGTCCACCACTGTGTGTTCACCTGTATTGTTCACAGTGTCTGGCACATAATGGGCAATAATTTTAACCCCCAACTCAACTTTTTCTTGTTCCTGATTCCCTTTCTCTATTTAATTGTCTCTAATGTATATGTGCCCTTTGTTTTAAGCCTCTTTAAATCATTTTAGAGAAAAAAGGTAGCTTCTAAGAACCATAAATACAATATTGAATAGTCAACAGATAGGCCAATGAATAAAGTGGCAAGAAATATATTCAGATACACATACTAATTCAATATAAGCACTAAATTAACACAGAATTGAAGTCATTTTAAAATATCTTCCAAATTCTGTTATATCTAGGTTGATTTGCTATATCTAGTTTATTTAAAACATACCTGGTTTCCTTAAAGAAGATATATTTTAAGTATTAAATGCATACATATGAATTATAAAGGGAAATACTGGAGGTTACTATTCACTTTATAAACATCACAAGTTTTTTTAATAGCCAATACTAATACTTTGAAAACAAAATTTATCCTAAAAAATTGCATTTACATATATCTTTGAAGGAATATATTCTACACTGAAGTAAATTATGAAATTAGTTTATGCTAATATAAGTTGTGCCATACAGTGTGTGCCATACAAATAGTATATGCTTTTCTTACTAGTGAAAGTTAAGGAAAATGTTTACATGAAAAATCATTTAGAAAGTCAGTCATCATTCAACTACATAAAAAAAATTATATATTTTAGCTCATAACTATATACAGTTGATAGTGTAACTTTATAATACAAACATAAGTTGATAAAAGTTATCACAAGAATCTTTGCCATTGCTATAACTGAACTGCAAATTTAAATTTTTATAGATATTGGTATTTATTTTATTTTTAGATAGTTAATTTCAAGGAAGAACCGTCAAGAAAAAGCTGTTTTTCCTGATACTCTTTATAAACCTAAAATCATTTACAGAAAACCTTATATACATTTACTCACACCCATAAACTGTTAAAGAAAAGAAAAATTATATACTGAGTTATAAATTAACTTTTTAGTCAAGAATAAAGGCCACTGCATATTTTTCCAATGGTTTCCCAACACATTTTGGGAAAAAACCTAAACTCTTTTTACATGGTCTATGTAAAGATCAGCCTGGGGTTGGGCTTCTCTGACCTCATTCCCCATCTCTCCTTCACTGATTTGCTAAACTCAAGGCACACTGGCTCTATTCCTATCTACAACACACTAAGCTTATTCTTATTTTTGCACTTCCTGTTCTCTAGCCTAGAAGGCTCTTCCAGATCTTCAACAAACTAGATCCTCCTCATCTATCATACAGAGCTCACCTCAGATATCACTCCTTCAGACAGACATTTCCCTCATGGTTCACCCTCTCCAAATAATCTCCACCTGCATGTGGTTCCCCCTTCATTCTCTCTTTACTACCACATTACCCTATTCATGGCATTTATCACTTTGTAAAATTATCTTATTTAAATGTTAATGGCCAATCCCCCACCAGAATGTAAGTTCCATGAGAACAGGGACCATATTTATCTTGTTTACTGAAATCTCCTAAGGAGTTCAAATGAATAAATATTATATTATTAAATGTGCAGGCTGACACAAAGATTCTGATAATTTATAGCCATTCTACCACGTTAATTTTCTTTCATAGGCTTCTTCCATTTCTATCCATTAGCACCAACCACGAGAGAACTAATTAACAGCAAGAAATATATACCAAAAAAGTAGACATTAACTGTATAATCAGTTCAAAGACTGACCTGTTTCAAAATTATTTGCATTTTTCAACTGTATTCTGATCCTACCTTTCAATAAACATTAGCAACAATAAGCAAACTGCTAATTATGTTTAAATAAAAACTATCAAATAAAAATTAGCATTTAAGAGTAATACACATTCATGTGGATCATGAAATACATATGATAAATAGAATATAATTTAGAAATAAAACATAATTTTAGGATTTAACGCATAGTTTAGATATCATCCACTATCTAAAATTTAACTGTATCTCCAAATAAGGAAACCATGTTTAAAGAATTAAATGAGAGTACAATGACTATGACTCATAAAACAGGGAACCTCAATATAGGGACAGAAATTATTGGAGGAGGCAGAGGAGGGGGAGGAGAAGGAGAAGAATCATCAAATAGAAATTCTAGAGTTGAAAGTACAACTGAACTTAAAAATTCACTAGTGGGGCTCAATAGCATATTGACATGGCAGAAGGAAGAGTGAGGAACCTGATGTATCAGTAGACATAGCTCAATAAAAAAAAGATATACGAGTAGAAATTACCAAATCCGAATAACAAAAAAAAAAAAAAGAGAGAGAGAGAGATAGAGGGAAAGATGAACAGAATCTCAGAGACAGGTATCCCATTAATTGTGGTGACATACATGTACTGAGAGTCCCAGGAAGAGAGGAGAGGAAGAAAAGGGCAGAAATAATATTTGAAGAAAATATTTGAAGAAATAATGGTCAAAAATTTCCTAATATCCCTCCTGAATACAGACACAAAAATCCTCAACAAAACATTAGTAAACCTAATCTAACAACATATGACAAGGATTACAGACTGGGACCAAGTGGGATTTTTCCTAGGAATACAAGGCTGGTTTAATATCTGAAAATCAATGTATACAACACATTAATGGAATAAAGAACAAAAACTACATAATCATCTCAACAGACACTAGGGTGACCAACCATACAAGCCCAGGGGGTTTCCCAAGACCCAGGACTTCCAGTGCTAAAACCAAAAAAGCACTGGGCAAACCATCATAGTTGTTCAGACTAGCAGATGCGAAAAAAGCATTTGACAAAATCTAATCACCATTCATGATAAAAACTCTGAACAAACTAGGAACAGAATGGAACTTCAGCTACCAAATATACAGCATATACAAAAAACCTACAGCCAGCACTATACTTAAAAGACTGAATTCCTTCCTCTTAGCAATGCAAGGAAACCTGTTCTTGTCACTTGTGTTCAACATTATACTGGAGGTTCTAGCCAAAGGAGGAAGGAAAGGAAGGGAGATAAATGACGGAAGGGAGCGAAGAATTAAATGCATTCAAATTAGAAAGGAAAATTATCATTATTCACAGATGCCATGGTACTGTATGTAGAAAATCCTAAGAAATCCACAAAAAACTACCAGAACTAATAAGTTCAACAAGGTCACAGGATACAAGATCAATATACAAAAATCAATTGTTATTTCTATGCACTAGCAACAAAAATCCTAACTGAAATTTAAAAAACAATTCCATTCGCAATAGCATCAAAAAGAATAAGTACTCAGGGGAAATAATTGAACAAACAAAGTATAAGTGGTGGTGATGGCAGCACAATATTGTGAACGTAATTTACAGCAGTGAATTATATATTTAAATATTAAAAGGGGAAATTTTAGGTTGCATATAGTTACTAGAATTAAATTAAAAAAAAACAACATAAGACTGTACAACACAAACAAGGAACTCTAATGCAAACCATGGGCTATAGTTACTAGTACAATTATAATATTCTTTCATCAATTATAACAAATATACCACACTAAAGCAAGGTGTTAATAATAGGGGAGGCATATCGGAACTCTACATTTTCTGCATGGTTTTTCTGTAAACCTAAAATTTCTCTAATAAAAAAAAGCATAAGATTTGTACACAGAAAATTATAAAACATGGCTAAAAAATTAAAGATCTCATAAATGGAGAAAAATTTTCATTCATTGGAAGACTCTATGTTTTTAAGATGGCAGTTCTCCCCAAACTGACCTACAGATGCAATGCAATCCCAGCACTCTTTTGTAGAAGTTGATAAGGTGATCCTAAAATTTTCATATAGGACCCAGAACAGCCAAAAACATTCTTTAAAACAAGAACAAAATTAAAGGACTTACACTCCCAGGTTTCAAAACTTACCAAAAAGCACACTAATAGAGACAGTGTTACTAGCCTTAAAGGATAGACACATAGGTAACAGAACTAAACTTAGGAGTCCAGAAATTAATTCTTACATTTATGCTCAATTATTTTTTCACAAAGGTGCCAAGGTAATCCAATGGGGAAACAACAGTCTTTTCAACAAATGATGCCAGGCAATCCACATGCAAAAGAAGAATTTCAACCTTTATTTCATATTATACACAAAAATTAACTACAGATAGATCATAAATGTATCATAAAGAGATCTAAATGTAAGAGCTAAAACTATAAAACTTTTAGAAGGAAAAAAAAAGAGAAAATCCTCAAAAGATCTTGGCAAAGAGTTTTTATATACATCAACAAAAGCATGATCTATGAAAGAAAAAAGTTGATCAAAATTTAAGACTTTGCACTTCAAAAGACCCCACTAAGAAAATAAATCAATGGCTAATAATCATGATAAGATGCCCAACATCATGATTCATTAGGAAAATTAAATTAAAACTACAATAAGATAAGAAAACATGTTCACATAAAGACATATGCAAATGTTCAAGCAGTATTACTCCTAATAGTCAAAAACTAGAAACAATACAAATGACCAACAACAGTGAATTAAAAAAAAATGTAGCATACACTGGAACACTCTTCTGCAAATAAAAAGGAACAGAATACTGAAACATGCTACAATATAGACTAACTCCCAAAAAATATGCTAAATGAAAGAAGCCAGATGCAAAAGACTACATATCGTATAACTCCATGTATATGAAATATTCAGAAAAGGCAAATCTATACATACAGAAGGCAAATCAATAGTTGCCTAGTGCTGGGGAGGGATTAACTGAAAATTAGAGAGAATTTTGAGAGGCAATGGAAATGTTCTAAAACTGGTTTGTGGTGACAGTTTCACAATTCTATATATTTACTAAAAATCATTGTGAATCACACTCAAAATGGTTGAATTTTTGGTATGTAAATTATAACTCAAGAAGCTGTTTTTAATAAAGTGTACATACCCAAGAGAAATGAAAACATGTCCACACAAAAATTTGTACACAAATGTTCATAGGATTATTCATAAATAACCAAAAAGTGGAAACAACCCAAATATCCATCAACTAATGAATGGGTAAAAAAATGTAATATATCCATACAATGGAATATTACTTGACAATAAACATAAATGAAATAATGATGCATGCTACAACATGAATGAATTTTTAAAACATTATGCTGAGGTGAAATAAACCAGACACAAAAGACCATATATTGTATTATTCCATTCATATGAAATGGCAAGAACAGATAAATACATAGGGTCAGAAATTAGATTAGTGGTCGCCAGGGACTGGGAGTTTGGAGGGGGGGCAAATGATTAGTGGTTGCCAGGGACTGGGAGTTTGGGGGGGAAATGGGGAGTGACTGCTAATGAATACCAGGTTCCTTTCTAGAGTAATAAAAATGCTCCAAAATGTAGTAAGGGATGGCTGTACAACTTTGTGAATATACTAGAAACCATCCAATTGTACATTTTAAAACAGTTGAATTTTATGGTCCTGTGAGCAGGTAAAGCCATCAACAGCGACAGGCCCTACCACAACCACACTACCAATGAAAGACCTGAACATGTTGATTTAGAACAGAAAAATCAGTATATTGCAAATTCTTTTCAACCACTCAAACTGATTATTTTTTAAATAAATATTCTTGAATGAGGAGCAATGATTAATCACCGTAATTAGTTGTCACTAAGCTTAAAAATAGATTGATATTAAATATTCAAATTTCAAATGCTCAAGATATTTCCATTTTCTACTTTCCGTGTTTAACTACTAGGACATATGCCAAAAGTATTCATGTGAGCACACTCTATAAACTATATTGCACTATAAAACTTTAATTCCTAAATTCCTTTAAATGTAATTCAGTAGTTTCCAATCTTATATAAGGTCATCTGCCTTTTGAAGAAACTATGAAATGTATGTATCTGAGATTCTTCTGAGATCTTGGCACTTCAGTAAATGCGTAACTTATCTCTCGATGGAGACTCACAGACAAAAAGAAAAAATCTGATTACCAAAAATACGATTACTGTTCTCTGATGGCTGGATAAAAATTTAAACATAGAGCTAAAGTAAACGTTCGTGAACACCAGAAAGAGGGAAAATTTTACAGTTATACAATTAAGTGTCCTCCTCTTACTCATTTAGTGAAGTACTAAGAACTTGAAAGCTATTCTGCAGCAACTCTAGCTCCCAGAAAAAGAAAGCCTAGGATGCTGCCACATGAGAAATATTAGAAACAGCGCAATCTGGATTACTCTTGGTGTTACGGACTATCTTTTCTGTCCTATACCAACACGGAATAAAAATATCTAACTCGCTCAAAAGTAGGGGCTCGGCTGCCCTCCTGGCAAGGCTACTCTGGGCAGTCAGTGCTGAACCCTGCCAGAGCCCTCCGGTTCTCCCTCCCAGCGCCTCCAGAAAACCACAGCGCGGTCCCTGAGGGTCAGCTTCACAAGGGAAGGATCCAGGAGGCGGTCACTAGATGTGCGCGTTACGGAGCCCGTTTTTGTTTTGTTAAAAAAACAGATTCCGATCAGAGCCAGCCCTCCCTACCTCCCGGGAATTGGGGGAGGCGACAGCAGGGGGCCGGCGCGGAGACCAAGAATAAAAGAACGACCGAGCACAACCTGCCGTGCAGGCTAGCAGCAGAGACAAGGAAAGGGAGAGGCGGCGATAAGGCCCGGCAGGAGAGGAAACTCGTCTGGGGCCCTCCACGCCACCTTAAACGGCCAAAGCCTCCCAGGTCCCGCCCTGAGTTCGCCGCGTAGCCCCGGCGCTGGCCGCAGCCTCCCGCCCGGCACAAACCCTCCCAGGACGCGCTTCCTCCGGAGCCGGACCCCCCGCCCTGGCCTTCCCGCGGGACAAGGCGGGTCAGTTCAGTCCGCTTCTCAGCAGAGGTGACTCGCTCAGAGATGTAAACACAGCGAGACCAGCTGCGCTCGGCCCATCCCCCCGCCGGGGTCTGTAACCTCTTCCCTCTGCCCTGCCCCGCGCCCCGCGCCGCGCGCAGGCAGGCGCGCAGAGCTCCTTCCCCTCTCTCCAAGTCCGCCTCCCCGACCGTTGCCTAGGGTCACTCGGCCCTCTTCCCTAGCCCCTGGCCGATGTCACCGCCACAGCCTCCGGAAAAACCCTCCGCAAACCCCGGAGCAAACAACACAGGCGCGGGGAGGGGGTGCAGAGAGAGGAGGCGGCACTCAGGAAGGCGAGACATTATTGCCGAGCCCTCGGCGCTCCCTCCCACCACCCTCGGCTGCCCGCGCTCTTACCTGTTCGCCGCGTCGCCTGAGAAGACCGCGGCGACGCTCTCCCTCCCTGCAGGGCCGCGGACTAGCCGCCGCCGCCGCAGCCGATGGCCGGGCGTCGGGAGGGAGCCGGGGCCTCCCGCCGCCGGAGCCGCTCCACAGGGAGAGGAGGAGACAAAACAGCTCCGCGCTGCCCCGCGCGGCGCCCCCGCCCGCGCCGCCACACCGACCCCCCCAACCGCCGAGGCGACGGCGGCGACACAGCCCGGCGCGGGGAGCGATGGTGGCCCCCGCCCTCGCCCCGCTCCGGGCCCCCGCCCTCTACCCCCCGCCTCGGCTCCTCCCCCTCGGCCTCCTGCCGCCGCCACCAGGACACTCGAGGCCGCCTCCCCCCACCCCGCCCGCTCGGAGCGCTCCTCCCCTCCCCGCGCGGCGAGGAGCGGGGTGGGAGCGGCACCGCCGGTCACAGCAGCGCCTGTCAAACCCGGACCGGCTATTTATGCCCAGCGGGGCTCCACCGCCCTCGGCCCTCAACCGCTCGCCGAACCTGCCTCTGTTGCTCTCTCGAATTCTTCCCTCCTCTTATGCCCCAACTCCTCCGAAACCCCTCTTCTCAGGTAAAGACTCTTGCTGCCTGTTCCTCCCTCTGCCCGGGACTCTCCAGTCCTGCGCCCGGTTCCGGCCTAGGACTGTGCGGGGCTCCGCCGCGCGGGACAGGCGCGGTGGGGCCGCGCGTGCACCTGCAGCGCCCGCCAGCTTTTCTGCCTACTCGGACCGCACACACGCACCCTCGCCACTCTCTGTGGCCTCCGGCTGTCTCCCACATCGGTAACCGTGGACCCCACTCCTCCTCCCCAAGAAATGGCTCTGCACTCGGGCAGTGTGACGGTTATTGGGGAGGCCGGGGCTTGGGGAAACTCCTAACCCAGATCCTGCCCTTGGGCACTCCTCGGCAGCGACTAAGTGGTGGGGGAGAGGGCGAGCGGGAGCGCGACATCGGCCCCGCCCCCGCCCTAGCCCGTGACGCGCGTGGCGCCCCGCCCCACCGGCCTCGCGCCCCTCGGCGCCGCCCGCTCCTCCTCCCCGCCTGCGAACACCGGGCGTTGTACACCCACGGACCCCGCCCCGTTCCCAGAAATTACCACCCGCCCAACCGCCCGGCCGCGCGGCGGTTGGTGCCCGCGTTTACTGGCGGTCGGCTGCTGGGCCCAGCGCGCAGCTGCGGAGCGCGGCGGGCGGTCCCTCGGCGCTTCCCCGGGAGCTATCGTCGCCCGCACGGAGTCATTGTCGGTCGTCTATCGGTCAGCGACGGAGAAGTAACTCAAGTCTGAGTATTGTTGGTGCGCGAATGCCGAAATGTTTTGGTGCGGAGTATTTTGGTCCAAGTGGTTACAAGTCGAAAATGAAAACCCAGCAGTAGCTGCACGCTTCTGGCTTCCACACTTTCACACAAAGGGGAACCTCTGAGCAGCGCACTCTCACGCGCTTTCAAGTGCACAAAAGCCAATGACACGCTGCACAGAGTTGCCCTGCGTTTGGAGCGTCTCATTAAATGGCCTTTCTTAGGCATAGTTAGGCAGAAAGACGTCCCAGTCTATCCCCACCAACACCAATGCCAACACCATCTCTCCCCGAGGTCTTGTTTTCTTGAATTTGTTTCTTTAACAAAGAACGATGACTGTCCCAGTGCTCGCGGAGATTGGTTCTGCTTTGGTCTCAAGCTCCTTGTTGCGGGCACAGCCTTTACCAGGTTCACTTCTGAATCCTAACCTTACTCTTTTTTGCTGCTCCACAACCGGTTCTGAACGAAAAGGAAGCCCTGAGGAATATAAGTGTAGCAGTTCTTGAAAGGAACGTGTGAACCATAGAAATAACCCTAGGAGTAGGGCTCAAATGTCAGAGAACCACAGAAGACTCCGCTCATTTAAGTGCTTGAAGAACCTAAGAATTTAATGATCTTCGCTTTCTTTTTTAAAGCTATTATTACCTTTTTATTTACTGGAGGTGATTCTTCCTTTCCTACCTTTAAAAACAACTCAGGTTTTATTTAAGGGATTTTTACTCTTAAACACAGAGGAAACACGGATATCAAAGATGAGTCAGAGCTCCTCTTAACTCAATTCAGGTTTTATGGATTTCTGAATTCTAAAAAAAAATGGTGACTGTTAGCATCTTTTGTACTAAAGAATTTGTAAAGCCTTAGTGACATCCAAACTTTTATACACAATAAACAGGATACTACAAACATAACATCCTTTCTAGGGCAGTATTTTTGTACTCTGTTTCTTGTAAAACACCCTAACACTTTTGGGAACTGTAGCTCAGTCTTATAATTAAGGGATTAATTAATAATCAATGCTCCTGCATCTCCATAAATATTGCATTAAGTCCTAATTTAATTAACAGGCATTTAAGGGCAAAGTCCCATTCCGTTAGGGACAGATTCACCTTTGAAGTCAAATAGTTCCTGTTGTCAACCACCTTGAGAAGAAACATCTCACTCCCACCATCAACTGGAAGTAAGCAAGAAAGTCCTAGGTGGATAGCAGTGGAAGATAACATTATTGTCCCCTCCTCTATGCATGAAAGCCCTTTGAAATGTGACTTTTCAGTTCCTCTCAATAGAGGTAGAATGTTTCCCCACACCATTGGTCTTAGGCTTGGTCATTCAACTGGCTTTTGGCCAAATGAATATGGACAGAAGGGACAATGTGACAGTTCAGAGCTTGACCTCAAGAAGCATTGAATGTTTCTCATTTTTGCTGCTGCCTTTCACAGTAAGAACAAGCTTGGGCCCAAGGAGGATGACAGACATATGGCGCAGACCTGCAACCACCCCCAACTTGGAGCCAAGGAACTGCAGGACAAAGGGATGTTTTAAGCACTGTGTTTTGGGGTGGTTTGCTGTGTAGAATTAGTGATGCAGTTGCTGGTTGACAACAACAGCAGATGGAGCAATCTACACCCTTGGTGTTACCAAACTTGTTATCTCTGAGGCAGCTCTTTGGTAGTAGGTCTTGGAAAGACACATCACTTGTAGAGGCAGGCCAAATAGGAAACCCAGAAAGTTTGCAGCAGAGCATTCAAGGAGGATAGAAAGGAGCTGGCATGGCTGAGAGTTCTAGAACAACATCTTTATGTCATAAACTGGATTGCTTTTGCTTTTGTTTTTTTATATTGCACAATTTTTTTTTAGTTCTACAGGTGATTCATTAATATATTCCCATCATCAGTTTTCAAATAATACAGAATAGATTTTATAAAAATCCAAGTCCCCCTTTCCTCCCTTCTCTTTAGCCCTCCACACACATTCATAGTTTAGCCTGTAAGCTTCCAGACAGTTTTCTCTGCATTAATATACATATATATACATATTTATATAGACTAAATATAAAAGGCATTATATAATAAGTGTTATTATGTAGAATGCTTTTATATACTTCTTTTCTCTGTTTATTTCCCCTTCATTCCCCCTAATTATATAGGAAAGTTGTTTTTGTTTTAATTTCAGCCTGTCTTCAGTATTAAAGAGTAATCAAGGGAAGAGGGTTTTCCACTCCTACATTAGACTACTAAATGGGAGGAGCACCCTTTTTGGGCCCAGCATGGGGTGGCAATGATGATCAAAGTGAAGGCCACAGGGGAAAACTCTCAGAGTAAAAGCAGGTAAATCAGTTGCCCTTCCCAACCCAGAAATGTATATTCTGGGGCTAATTCTTGGAGGCTTTAAGTTACAGTTAATTAGCAGACCATATTCCCTCATAACAAGCAAGCAGTCCAAGGAAGCAAGGTGGAAGCTGCCCTACCTTTTC
This sequence comes from Choloepus didactylus, assembly GCF_015220235.1. NCBI lineage: Eukaryota > Metazoa > Chordata > Mammalia > Pilosa > Megalonychidae > Choloepus > Choloepus didactylus. The sequence continues at coordinate 152,133,926 of NC_051309.1, forward strand.
TGACCTAGCCGCAGAAGTCACACACCATCACTTCTGGCATGATCTATTAGTCATGCAGATCAGTCCTAATTCAGGGTAGGAGGAGACTACACAAGGAAGTGGAAACCACTGGGGCCCATGCTGGAGGCTGCCTACCACAGGTAGTGAATTCTGAGTGACTGACACAATCTTTAAGTTCATTGGATTCCCTCATTGCAGGTGAGCAAATTCTCAGGTTGCTAACAACTATGTAGACTTTGCAGGAACGGCCAGAAGAATCTCTTCTTTTGCCTCTCCTTGAAAAATGAGAAGCCCTGGGCAACTACCCACTTGTATTCTGGTGTTAACCTACCTCATTTGTGAGCTATCACATCCACCCCTCCCACAAACCCTTTCTATGCTTCTACAAAGAAAGTTATTCTAACTTTTCTAACACTCTGGGTCTGCAAAGGAACCCAGTCTCCAAACTTGTTTTTTAAGTATCATTTTCCCTTTTTATGAATCAGAACCTTTTAACTGTTGTATATTAAACAGTTATAAGAGGCCTACCTTGGAAAATTGCCAGAACAAAAATAATTTTTAGGGAGCATGTTAAGTTTCCAGAATCCATTTAAGCAATTTTTGAGAATGAAAATCTGTACCATCAAATGCACTCAGGTAAAATAAGCAGAAAGTATAAATTTTTGAATATGGAAAGTAAGTTAAATTCTCATGAGTCACACATGCAATTTTCCATGTAATGTTTTCTAGTAAAATAAGCACTTAAGTCATTTCATAATTTCAATTCTTGATTTTAATAGCTGGCTTCTCTTTAAATTAGTGCTTTAGTTGGAATCATTTTATTAATCCCATCCTCAAATAAATTATTTTACAAGACCATTTGATTACTTTGTTAAAATATTTGAAGTGTTCAAGATGGATTACACTTAATTCTGGTTAGAATTTCTAATATTTTCAATATTAAAGCCAATTTTTATAACCAAATTTTGCCTCCTCATCTTTATTATGAAAGTAAAAGTCCAAATGAATTACACATAAGGACACTAAGTAGTGATTTAAGATCATATTAATCTCTAATACGATAAAATCAGTCTTAATAAAATTGAGGGTAAATGCAATAGTAGTTCATTAAAACAAAAGATAAATATCTTCTACAGGGAAAGATCTGAACTCAATTTCCATATTTGTGAGTCGAATAGTTTTCAAAGGCAGCTTAACCCATTTCTTCCATGCCGCTAAGTTTGAATGAATTAATAGAAATTTTTTCTTTCCATTTGTTTTCCTGAATCACCCTAAAGATTAGAAAAGCAAACCAGGAGGCTTGTTTTTCCCATTATTTATTTGCTTTTTTCTGGTGGGGAGGGGTTTCCTTTTGTTCAGCTAATTAGAATGGGTGGCATTATTTTAGTAATAGTAAATTATAGCAGCAATGACAACAATAGCAAACCACGATTAGCAAACCACCAGGTTTCATTATATTATGTGTTCATTATATTATGTTCAATATTATTACTGCCATTTTACAGTTGAAGCTGAAGCTAAGAGAGGTTAAGTCACTTGTTCAAGGTTACACAGTAGGCAGTACACAGGTATTGAAACCTTCTTCAGCCCCAGTGTTCTAACTACTTATATATTATGCTACTAAATGCCTTCTTGAATTATGTATGGCAGTCTTGTTTCAACCACTCAAGTTCAAACATCAAGGACAAGAAGTATTCCACTCTGCTTTAGCCACGACACAGGGTCAAATCCACACCCACCTGATAGGCCAGTGCAGCCCCATGCTCCTCTGCTTGGCATCTGTTCCGCTGACATACCAGACACCATCGCAGTTGGCTGAGGGTTTCTTGCTGTGTTCCCTATCTCGCGCTCTCCAGACACTTCCTTCACCACTTGTTGCCAACAAATTCCCTGTACTCCAGCCTGCAGCTCCTGTACCCTGCTCTTCCTGCTCCTCTTCCTGTCTGCTGCATTATATCTGAGTAGACTTCCCGTAACCGCCGGTGATGCTGACTACTAAGTAAAAAGAGAGAGAGAGAAATTAATGGCCAGGACATTAATTTCAGAAGCAGGATCTATAGAGGCTCACAGGAGGACAATGATTAAAGTGTGAATACCAGAAAGAAAAGAGAAGAATGGAATAAATAAAAAAAGGAGTTGAGAGTTTTAAAATATTGTGAATCTACATGAAAGACTGGAAACTCCCAGGAAAGTAAAAAGAGAAATAAAAATAGGTCTATTAAAATTAATATCACCAGTCCATGAATAAGCATAACAATTGATAATATCTGTAAGTATATTCAGAGTGCTAAATACCAACAAAATGCTTTCGAATTCCAGCATCGTTGTAATAATGTTTGTTTAACCCTTTCTTTGAATCCTTACAGCAACCCAATGAGGTATGTATTATTATCGTTTTGCTAATTATGAAACTGAGGCGACTAAAGGAGGATAAAAACTTCCCCAAGATCACCAGCTTGTGAGTAGTGCACCAGGCAGGGAACTCAGGCAGGCTGTCTCCAGATTCCAAGCCTGAACCACTTCTGCTCACTTCCCCCCAACCCCGCCTCCTCATTGTCACTTCCAGCGCTAAAGGGGTCATCAGGCCAACCTTTCCCTGAGTATGTTCTCCTAATGGGTATGCCAAAATGTTTGACCTGTGATTCAAGGAAAGTGAAGGAATCTGGTTCAAAATTTAACAAGCCTTGAAGTGGCTCATATTCTGCAACTAGAGAATTCCAGAGCCCACTTGCAAAGTCTGCATTTTTTATTTGGTTGCCTGAGTAGGGGAAGAAAATTAATTAATATCTTAAAAAGGATTAATTCTGTTACCAAACAGTATGGCTGAGGAGAAAGTAGGTCCCTTTGTGATCAGAACAAGCTAGAAAAGTAAAATATAACAGATAGAAGAGGCAGGGAAAGGTTAAGAGCAGGAGTCTCCAATCTCTAGCTTTTAGTCTCTTAGATCTGTTAGGAATATTATTTATTTGCTCTAACCCAATCATACTACACTTGAGGAAACTGAAAAATTAAGTGACTTGTTTTTGATAACACATCTAGGTCGAGTTGGAATTTGACTCCACACTTTTCACAGTGCTCTTTTTGAGGTCACGAAGATAGATGGTAGGGGAAACGAAAGTCTTGAGAAATGCTGATGCCCTTGAGCCTGGTTTAGCAGTAACAGGCTCCCTTTAATTGACTTGGTGGGGGATGGCAGGGGAAGGAGGATGGATAGAGATGGGATATCAACAGGAAACCAGGTAGAGAATGACCAAGACAGGCCTGGCCCTAGTGAGGGAGGAAGAGAATAGGAAAATTACGGAACTAAGGCAAATCTAAGAAAAGAGCCAAAATTGGTTAGACAAATTGTTATCTAAAGTTTTGTCCATAGCTAGCAATATCCAAATGTTTTTGCTTTTCAGTTTTTCCTCAGGATGTCCCGTATATTTTTATAAAGTGTTTTGCATTTATTTTAACCCAGTTTCAGTATTTTGCCAACATTTATATGATAGGAAACTTAAATTTTTTAAATATTGTTCATTTGAAAATTTCAGTCTTCAATATTTTCTATCTGCCATTAGCCCAAAAAGCACTTCAGTCACTGATGGAATCCTTACTCAATTAGACAGAAACTAGTTATTAAGGCAAAGGCACTAAATCCTGCCTCTCTAGCTCTAAAGTACTGAAATTCCAAATGACAGTGAGCTGAAAGGAGCAAGGGCCAAATTTGAATTGACATAAATAGAGCATCTGGGTTATCAGCACCAAGTTGGTAGCACTGAACTTTTTGAATGCAGTATTCTGATAGCAACAGTAGGTTTTTCTCTAAATGGTCTAGATACTTTAAAAGGAGATTAAAGGAGTTCAGAGGAGTGTAGTGTATGTGATTGACCTTGTGGAACCCCTGTCCCCACTGAAACAGATATCTTAGTCAGATCCTGTTTTCCAGAAGCAGATTTGGGGATGACATAAATGAAGTAAAAGAATGTAAGAGTCTTTCGTGTACTCCAAATATACTAGCTGTTTCTATTGTTGTTGGAAAAGCATTTCAAAGCTCTGATTAGAGAAAAGAAGAGCAGACAAATTACAGTAAATATACACGTATTTACTAGGGACTAAGGCCACTCAGTATGCCAGTAGCAAACACTTTTTAAAATATTATATTAAATTTTAGAACTTATAGAGCTAACATCAATTTCAAATACTATTATTATGTGGGTAACATGAAAAATCTTAATGAGCTATAAAGAGGTAAAATCTTTTTTTAAAAAAATCCTCACAGATAACAAATGAACTTTGAAATGTCGAAGGGAATATGGCTGCACTTAATATGTATAATGACATATAAAAGTATATCTATATAGATACATTAGATACATGTTATGTTATTATATAGTATATAATGTAACTTAAGTTTCCAAGGATTGGCCCAAGAAAGCAAATTTCCAGATTGTTACAGTAACTGATTTCCCTGTTGCGTCTCTGAGAAGTTAGTCTTCTCCTGTGTCCTCACTTGGATTATAGCTCTCACTCCCACACTGGTCCCTAACGGGTGCTCCTCCTGTTTAACATTCTTGTTTTACTCCCCACTCTAATCTCATCAGTTGAGAGAGCTTCTCCTTCCACCACTTCTCCTCTAGTTCAAACGTTAGCAGATGCCTTTAGGGTGTGACCAGGTCGGAACTGTCAACTCCATTCTCAGAAAACCAGGCCCTGGGCCTGTCCCCATCAGTCATGATTGTATTATGTGACTTCACTTTCTCTGGCCTTAAGTTGCTGGTTGAATGAACAGGGACCCCTCATCTAAGCTGGGTTTATCCTATTGGTTCTTTCAGAAATTTAGAGTTGCGACCAAGATGTCATCTACAGATTCTTCTTGCAGCTGGAACCTTGCATATGTGTGTTGGTAGCTGTAGAAGAGCCATCTGGAAACAGAAGCAAGGAAAGCCCTTCAGCTGTAGCTCTGCCGTAAGGAAAAGCAGACAATTAAGAGTAAAAGAGTAGCTGTGGTTTCCTGGTAGCTTTCTGGGTCCTGTCCATTCCAGTGGCTGATGGGTTGGGGAGGGATGAATCCAACTTTTGTAGGACCTGAAGTTTATCTGAAGGAACCCTCTTCAAGAAAAATAAATAGAAAATATGAAGACAAAATTAGGTATGAATATTTATTTAGAATGAGAAAGAAATCACAAAAATGACAGATTTTTAAAAGCTGATAAATACCTCAAACATTACAAAATCCAGAAAAATAAAACACTATTTTTTTTATTAAACTGCCTGTCATACCTCAAAAATAATTTTTCACATTTTCTATTGGCTGCATACTCTCTCATTGTCTCTTCCTGTGATGATTTCACAATATTGTTTTCAACAGGGAAAAAAGAAACAAAATTTAAGTTTTCCTCTTGCACAGAAGATCAACTTTTTTAAAATTATTATTGATGATTTAGAAAAGTTTCTTTCAGGTTCACAATTTATTTTTGTTAATGTCATGTAAATTTTTAGGATTGTTTACAATTTGAGGGAACTTATATCACATTTCTTTCATTTTCAGGACATACCAAATTTCTTACGCCATAATAAATCTTAAATGTTCTTTGAATTGAAAATGTTCATTAATCAGTTTGTTATTTGATGTTCAATGATTAGTAATATATTATGAGTTTATATTATCTTTATGGATGTCAGTCAAGTCAGTAAGGTAATTACATATTTTGCCAATGTGTTCCTGTAATCCACTCCTCTTTGTCAGTTATGTCATGAAATAACCCAGAGCTTAGTCATTACTCATTTAAAAAAATTTTTTTTTTGAATTATTGATTTTAGAGTGATCTGAAATTATGATCTTGAATTACTACTTTTGGTATGACTACTCACTTTTGTTTCATTGTCCTTTAATTTTTATATGAATGTTATACTTCAATAAACAAATTTTAAAATAACAGAAAGTGCCCTTCATATCCATCCAAATTAGTAGTCTGTACTTCTTGTTTTCTTGAAATGTTCCAAAAGATCTTTTCAAATTACAGTTGAAATGCACATTTGAGCGTCATCAATTTTTGAATATTTTGCATCTTGTTTGTATCTAAGTTTCTCTTCTAAATCTTCAAAAATATATTTTAGAATCCTTAAATTGTCAGTGTATCCATGTTAGAAGGCTTACACAGATTTATAATGAGCAGATCATCTCATCTCCTTATGCTTAGACTCTAAAGAAAAATCCACATGGCCATGTATGTTTAAATGCTCCATCTTAGAATTAGATCTAAAATTACATTATCTACATCATGAACCCATAAAGAAAACATGTGACTGTTGTGAAATACTGAAGACTGAAGAATTCAACTTCAGATATTGTGGAGGCCGCTTTCCTCACCTACAGCCTCTTCCCAAGAGAAAAAAAATAGTAGGTGGTGGCCAGTACAGACTCCAGAAATGAGGAAATGTAAAAACTGTGATCTTAACCAACTATGGTTAAAATGTCTTACTTTTACATATTGTACAAAAACACTTGACCAATTAGCTTGTTGCTAGGGCCTGCCGCAGATCCTCTGAAACAGTCAGATTAAGTAAGAGACCCTGAAGTTTAAGTTTAGACCTGAGGTCTAGCTGCCCGCCTGCCCCTAAATCACCTCAGTTTCCTTATAATATATTCTAGACTTCCTCAAGTTGGTTGCCAATGTTTGAAAACCAGTGTCTTGTGCAAGGTTCTGTTATATTTTTCCCAGATTACTGCACTGAACCTGTAACTGGTGTGCAGTTAATGCTAACTTTTCCCTATTCCAATTGGTTTTACATCTTCCTGCCAGATTAATCTTCCAAAAGCATAACTGCGATGATGTCATTACTCAAAACCTCTAAGTACAAACTCTTCATTCTGGCATTGATTGTCCCTCCAAAATGGCCCACCACCTGTTTTTCCAAGTGTATTTCCTGCTTTGCTTCATGGAGTCTTGGCACCAGCCACAACTGGCTGCTCACTGATAGTGTCCTGGGCTTTCCCACCCATGGCCCTTTGCTCAAACTTTCCTCCTACTCATAGCTCCCTCCCATGCTCTGTCTGCCACAGCTACAGATCCTTCAGTCTATCTCAAATATCATCTCATCCATGAAGCTATTCCTGATTTCCCAATGCACCTTCACCCCCAAATTAAGTGTGATTTTTGCCCTCCTTTGACTCACCATAGCTTTTGGTTCTTACTTTGCAGATGACACCATATTTCGCCTTATTTTATAGTCATTGTGTACAGTGGCTTTACAACATACAAAGGGTATAGGTTCCAAAGTCAGCTGGCAAGGAAAAAAAAATGTAGTCAAAAAATTTCCTGGAAGTTTCTTAAGAAGGCACCCTATTAGAGATCAATTTACTGCTGTCCATAGGTCAACTTCACTTTCCTCCAGCACTGAGAAGAGGTCTCTGTTGCACTCCAGATGAAATGATTTGAACTGCTTGGAAGGAAACTATTATAAGAAATAAAAAAGTTTCAAACCTAAATCACCCCCAGTTTTGCAAGATGTCCACACTATGAGAGGTGCACAAGAACTGAGCAGGACAGTTCCTTCTTCATCTCCCCCCAACACTCCCGACTAGGCGGGCGCCTGCTGAGAGAATGAGAAGGGGGACAGCCCTGCTCACTTAGATTCTTCACTCTGTCTCTCGGTGTATACGGTCGAATTTATGTAAGTTTAATGCAAAATATAAAGAATTTTATAGTAAGGAAAGTACATTTAAGAGGGGTTAAGATACAGAATTTGACATTGGACTGTCTAGGTTTGTTCCATACCTGGTTCCACCACTTATTAAATGTGTAACCTTGGCCATGCCATTTAACCACTTATTTTTGCTATACCTAGTTTATGTCTGCAAAAAGGAACAATAATCAAGCCTTACGCACAATGTTGTGAGGATTAAATTAATTAATCTGTAAAACAGGCATAATAATATTACTTACCTTGTAGGCTTTTAAAAAAATTAAATGTCTTATATATAAAGCAGTTAGAATTGTACCCAACATATATTAGTACTCAACAAATATTTGCTATTCCCATTATTTATCCTTTCTGTATCTCACTTCCCTTGTCTTTAAAATGGAGAGAATAATGGTACCCTCTAAAGGTTTTAACAGATTAAATGAGGAGCACTTAGAACAATGCCTGGACAGAGTAAGCATTCTGTAAGGGTTGGCCATTATGGGTATGATGATGATGATGATAGTGATGATGATGCTTCTATTGTGTCCTCCCTATTGCAAGTTCCTTGGTGACAAGGATCTTGTCTTACACAACTTTGTATCCTGCAGTGTTTCAAACAGTGTCTCATATGTAAGAGTCCCTTAATAAATAGTTGTAAAAGCAAATAATGCTTTCCCCCCAAAATTTTGTTATATTGTTATTGATTTTCACAAGTTCATAATATCATGAATACCTGAAAACTTTCCTGCCCTCTTAAGCTATCTTTATCATCCTCTGCAAAATTCCTCTTTGCAAAAATGCCCCAAGATGCTGCTAAATAAGTTCCTAAATAAGGAGTTGTTCAAATGTCAGAGTCAGACTCTAAATCACTTAGGGATAAATGTTGACTTTGTCTTCTTTGAATTTTACCAGGGACATACTGGCTATGGAAACTGATTTTTAAAGCTAGTAACTAATGATCTGTGGTTTGAAAGCACCTTGAAAATGATTCCAGTACTCCAAGAAATCTAAAATATAATCTTAGATTTGTAACTTACTACAAATCTTTTTCTATCTTAGATATTCTATCTTTTAAATAAAGATAATAATACTGACTGACCTCAAAAATTTGGTGATAAATAATTAACATAATGCTTAGAAAGTTAAATGACTACTCTCTATTAGTTAAAAGCCTCAGTTTTCAGAGATGACATTTTTTCTTCATATATACTTTTTTAAGAGTGTTTTCGTTTTTCACAGTTCACATCTTTCCAGTGGAACACATGAAGAGATAAGGGAGAAAGGGAGGCTCTCAGACAGCACCATCACTGGAAATAACTTTTTAAATCAATGTCGTTATGGAAGTGTTAGCTGGGTAAAGCCCTGGCAACCCATTTAAGTGTCAAATCTTTCTATATCTCTGTTTAACAAATTAGGAAAATGTTATTCTCTTAGCAACTACTGTGATAATTTCATTTATGAATGAGACGTATGTTTGTTTGGGAAAATTTCTAGATTAGCCCTCTTTGAAACTGAGACCCTAGGTGTGAAAATCTGCCCCACCTGAAATAAGAGGAGGAATTTGTTGATTGCACTGGGGAAGAAGGGGATAGGTGAGATAGAAAGCTTACTGTGCCCTGTGAAATAGGACCCATCCTGAAACCCCACAAATCCTTGGTAAAGATATTGACTTCCAGAAGTGCTTGGTGGGTGTGGAATTCCAGTGGAAACCAAGTGAAGAGGGTGCTCCTTACCTCCCTGTTCACCAAAGGCAGAAACATGGGGAGCCTCAAGGAAGAAAGCCTCAGGAGATATACAGAAATCCCAAAGCAAGATCTAGGCACTCACAGTCCAGAACATGGGTGCTGCCATCAAGTTTACCTAAATCTCCCAGGGGCAGGAAGGCCCCAGTGACCTCTAGTTTTACAGGAGTAGTAGTTTAGGATAAAGGTAGTTTATTTTCAACATTGTAAATACTTAAACAAAATGGGGGAAAATATGAAATAATATCTTTAAGTAGTATTAACTAACACAGTTGAACATTGACAAAACTGGAAGACCAGAGCAGAAATAAATTATAAGAAGGACAAATCCTTGCTGTGTTAACAATTTTGAGCAAAATATGACAAGCACTTTAAAACAAAGATTGCTTTACTCTATTGTAGCACCTACTGGCATCAATCTAGAAATTAAGGGCCCTTCAACAAAAGTACCAATTGGGATTTTGTCCTTTCTTATATGAAGATTTGATTTTTTTTTAAGGAATGGATTGGCTTTTTTTTTCCTGATTATAAAAGTAGCATACAGCCATTTTGGAAAAGTTTTAAAATACAAGAGAGTGTAGCTTTGCCTCTTTAAATTATAAAGTAAATTAATCTCCAGCTTCCCTGAAATGCGGAGACGATTCACAGTAGCATTCCCAGTACGAATAGCATATGGTGAGAGTGAATTGGTGGTGAAGGTTATTGAACTGTGATTATATCCCTGGAAAAAGAGAAAAAGCAAGGAAGAATTTTGGATTTATACACTGAAATAGCAGGACTCCTAACTGCATGGGACAAAACTAACTTGAACCAGCTTAGCCAAAGATGAAAATTGATTGGTTTACATAACCAAATGATGGGACAGGTAAGAACAACAGTAACAAAACCTCTCACTTTCAGGATGCTGTCTCTCCATCTTTCTTCTCTGTTCTCTTGGTGGTTTGACTTTTTTCTCTCAAACCAGTCTCTACCTGAGAAACACTCCCCCACAGCCTCACACCTTAAACAGCGAGGGAAGGGCTTCCCATGTTACCCTCAATGCCCACTACATTTCAAGCAGTCTCAGGAACAAACACTGAATAGCCATGTCTAACTAAATCACTGGGGGATTTAGATATGATATGACAATAAACCCACTTTGCATCAGGTGTTTCCACCAGAATCCCACCAGTAATGTTTCTGACCTGAAAGATAGGTCATGTGAAGCAACAGTAGGACCCCATGGCTAGAGTGAAGGTGGACAAATTCTCACCCAAAACAAGAACATTGTGTCCTGAAGAATGGAATAATGTTAGGAGAAAAAAAATATTCAATACAGTTCATTCCTTGGCTGCTTCCCACACACACCCACACACACTCACATACCTACCCTTTTTTCCATACCTACAATTCCAAAAATGCCCTTGCCTAATATAACTGTGCCAGGCGCCACTGCATAACCATTCATCCTCTTCACCCAGCTCCAGGATCACTACGTGCTATTGATTCATGACCAGGATGGATAAGGCTCCTTCTTTCCATACAATCTACAAATAAACAACAAAATTCAGGACTTTGATCCATTTTGAGTTCATTTTTTAAAAGGTGTGAGGTCAGGGTCCACCTTTACTCTTTTGCATACGGATAACCAGTTTTCCCAGCATCATTTGTTGAAGGGACTATTTTTTCCCCACTGAGTGCACTTAGTTAGCACCCTTGTCAAAAATCAGTTGGCTCTCATCCACAGATAGTTGATCTTTGATAAGGCACTCAAGCCAATGCAACTGGAACAGAGCATCCTCTTCAATAAATGGTGCTTGGAGTACTGGATATCCATATCTAAAAGAATGAAAGAGGACTCCTATCGCACACCTTTTACAAAAATTAACCTGAAATTGATCAAAGACCTAAACATTAGCACTAAGACTGTAAGACTTTTAGAAGAAAATGTAGGGAAATATCTCAAGACCTTGTGAGAGGAGGTGGTTTCCTAGACTTTATACCCAAAGCACAAGCAATGAAAGAAGAAATGGTAAAGGGATCTCCTCAAAATTAAACACTTTTCTACATCAAAAAACTGTCAGAAAAGTAAAAAGGCAGCCTCTGCAGTGGCAGACAATATTTGGAAGCCACATATCAGAAAAGGGTTTAATATCCAGAATATATAAAGAGATCCTACAACTCAACAACAGAAAGACAAACAACCCAATTTAAAAATGGGCAAAAGACATGGACAGACACTTTTCTGAAGAGGAAATACAAATGGCTAAAAAACATATGAAAAGATATTCAACTTCACTGGCTATTAGGGAAATGCAAATCAAAACTATAATGAAATCATCTCACACCTACTAGAATGGCCTTTATCAAAAAAAAAACAAAAAACAGAAAACTACAAGCGTTGGAGAGGATGTGCAGAATGAAGTACATTTTTTCACTGTTTTGGGGAGTGTGGAATGGTGCATACGCTCTGGAAGGCAGTGCGGCGATTCCTTAGGAAGCTAAGTATAGATTTGTCGTATGATCCAGCAATTCCTTTACTAGGTATATACTCAGAGGAACTGAAAGCGAAGACACAAACGGACATTTGTATACTGATGTATATAGTGGCATTAGTCACCATTGCCAAGAGATGGAAACAGCCCAAATGTCCATCAGTGCATGAGTGGACTAACTGTGGTACATACATATGATGGAATTTTATGCAACTGTAAGACAGAGCCAAGTCACGGAATATATAACAACGTGGATGAACCTTGAAAACATTATGTTGAGCGAAGTTAGCCAGAAACCGAAGGACAAATACTATATGGTCTCACTAATATGAACTAATATTAATGAGCAGACTTTGAGAATTAAAGCTGAGAACACAGATTATCAGGAGATGCAATGTTCAACAGCATTGATTGTAAAGATCCAGAAATGGATAGCACAATACTGAGTGATGGTAGCACAATATATAACAAACAGAACAAAGAGGTCTGTGAGTAAAGATGAAAGAGGAAGGCTAGGGATATGTGTGACACCAGAAGGAAAGATAGACAATAAAGATTGTGACTATAAAACTTAGTGAAACTTAGAGTTGTCAATGATGTACAAATGTATAAATGTACAAATATAAAAATGTCTTTACATGTGGGAGAACAAATGACTGTCACCCTTGCAAGGTGTTGAAAAAGGGATGGTATTGGAGAAAAAATATAATCAATGCAAACTAGAGTCTGTAGTTAACAGTAACATTGTAATATGCTTCCAATAAATGTAACAAAGGCAATATACCAAAGCTAAATGTCTATAAAAGGGGGATATAAGGAAGAGTATGGGATTCTTGGTGGTGGTGGTGTTGTTGTCTGACCTTGTTATGTTATTTTATTTTATTTTATTTAGTATCTTTTTATTGTTCTTTTTTTATAATTTTTTTGGAGTAATGAATATGTTCAAGTGCTGATTGTGGTGATGAATCTACAACTATATGATACTGTGAACAATTGATTGTATACCATGGATGATTGTATGGTATGTGAATATATCTCTATAAGATTGCGGGGGAAAAATATAAACAGAGGGATACAAGTGCTGGAGAAAACATGGAGAGAGGGATGTCCCTATTCACTGTTGTTGGGAAGTAGAATGGTGCAGCCTATCTGGAGGGCAGTGTGGTGGTTCCACCAGAACCAAAGTACGTGGGTGCCATAAGGTCCTGCAACCTCATTATTAGGTGTATACTTGGAAGAACTGAGAGCAGACACAAATGAACATTTGCACATTGGTGTTTATGGTGGCAGTATTCCCAATTTGCAATGGATGGAGGTGGCCTAAGGGTACATCGACTGATGAACAGAATGGTGAACTGTGGTGTATGCATACAATAGAATACTGAGCAGCTGCAAGAAGAAATGAAGGTGTGAGACATGTAGCTGGTGAATGGATCTCGAGGACAGCATTTTGAGTGAAATACACAGGAAATGAAAAGACAAACAAGATAACACCTCACAAATATGGACTAACTATAATGTGCAAACTCTGAGAATTGAATCTTAGGCACAGGTTATCAGGGGAAGGCTTATAGTAAAGGTTCCTAGACTGTAAGCTCTTATAGCAGTCGCATCTATTCCTGAGTTGTAATGGTTATCTCTAAATTCTGAGATGCTGAGCTGTTTGTGTATAACCTCTCTGGAACTTTGGGTATCTGTGTGATTTCTGAGTCTCAGAGCTAGAGCTCAGCACCTATGAATGTCAGTATTACCTCATACAGCAACTGTTTAAAAAAAGCTGAAAAAGAGATCAGACTTCAATTAGAGATATGAATGAAGCAGATTTGGTAGGACTAAGGCAAATCAGACCAAAGGGTAAAGGATGATAACAGCTGTTACTGTGTGAGACCAAGGGAAGAGATGTTATTTGGTGCAGGATCTATATTTTCTGTAGCACACTAAATAATTTAACTTGTACAGTCAGTTTATTCAAACACCATAATTATAGAGAACATTGAATAGGAAGTGAGATCTGGTAGGTTTCTATAGGTTAGTGTGAAGCCCTGATATATCCCAGAGTAATTAGGGTGGGGAATAAAAATGTATTTTCAGGGACCCCTGAGGAACTGGGGGAAAATGCAGAAATATTAAACTTCCCCACCTGGGGAATTACTGACATTCTAACAAGCATTTAGGACGACCAATTTAGTAGGCTGAGCCCTCAATCTTGGGGCTTACCCTTATAGAGCTTGTTATTGCAAAGAAAAGGCTAAGCATACTTACAATTGTGCCTAAAAGTCTCCCCCAGAGAACCTCTTTGTTGCTCATATGTGGCCTCTCTCTCCTTAAGCCAACTTGGCAGGTAAACTCACTGCCCTCCCCCCTACATGAGTACATGAGTCCCAGGAGTATAAATTTTCCTGGCAACGTGGGACATGACTCCCAGGGATGAGCCTGGACTTGGCATCATGGGATTGAGAAAGTCTTCTCAACCAAAAGGTGGAAGTGAAATGAAACAAAACAAAGTTTCAGTGGCTGACAGATTTCAAATGGAATCAAGAGGTCATTCTGGAGGTTATTCTTATGCACTATATAGATATCCTTCTGTAGTTTTTAGTGCATTGGCATAGCTAGAAGGAAATACCTGCAACTATTGAACTGCAACCCAGTAGCCTTGATTCTTGAAGACAATTGCATAACTATGTATCTTACACAAAGTGATTGTGTGATTGTGAAAACCTTGTGGCTCACACTCACTTTATCCAGTGTATGGACAGATGAGTAGAAAAATGGGGACAACGACTAGATGAAAAATAAGGTGGGATGGGTGTTTTAGGTGTTCTTTCTTACTTTTATTTTTATTCTTATTTTTATTTTTATTTATTTATTTGTGTGTATGTTTGTGTAATGAAAATGTTCAAAAATTGATTGTAGTGATGAAGCACAACTCTACAATGATACTGTGAATAATCGAATGTATACTGTGGATGATTGTATGGCAAGGGAATATATCTCAATAAAACTGAATTTAAAAAACTCAATTGGCTATAGACAGAAGTGTTTAATTTTGAACTCTCAATTCAGTACTATTTGTCCATACATCTGTCCTTGTGTCAGTACCATGCCAAAACCTCCTCAAGGGGGCTCTGCAAATACATTTTTATTCTCTGCCCAAATTACTCTGGGATGTATTGAGGCTTCACACTAACTTGAAAGTTGAGAAGACTTTCTCAATCAACCAGATTTCACTCCCTATTCAAAGTTTCATGTAATTATGGTGTTTGAATAAACTGACCATGCAAGTTAAATTATATAGTGTACTATAACAAATAAAGATTTTCACCTAATAAACCTTTCTTCCTTTGGTCTCACACAGAAGTTGAAGTTTTAATACACCATCAGTATCATCCTTTACCCTTTAGTCTGATTTACCTTAGTCCTAAACAAGTCCATTTCATTCATATCTCTAATTGAAGTCTGATCTCTTTTTCAGGCTTTTAACATTTGCTGTATGGGGTAATGCTGACATTCATAGCTGCTGGATTCTGGCTCTGAGTCCCAGGGATCACACAGATACCCAAAGTTCCAGGGACTGACCAGGTTAAACACAAAAAACTCAGCATCTCAGAATTTAGAAATAGCATTACAACTCAGGAATAGATGTAACTGCTCTAAGAGTCTGCAATCTAGGAAACTTTACAAGAAGCCTTCCCCTGATAACCTATACTCTCAGATTCAATTCTCAGAGTTTGCACATTATAGTTAGTCCATATTAGTGAGGCATTATAATATCTGTCTTTACATTTCTGGTTTATTTCACTTAACATACTGTCCTCAAGGTCCATTCACATAGTTGCATACCTCACAACTTTACTCCTTCTTGTATCAGCTCAATATTCCATTGTATGTATACAACACAGTTTGCAATTCCATTCATCAGTTGATGTGCCCTTAGGCCACCTCCATCCCCCGTGAGTCGTGAATACTGACACCATATACCCCACTGTGAAAATGTCCATTTGTGTCCCTCTTTTCAGTTCTTCCAAGTAAATACCCAATAACATGTTTCAGGACCATATGGCAACCCCATAGTTAGCTTCCTGTGGAACCACCACACTGCCCTCCAGATGGGCTGCACCATTCTACTTCCTCACCAATGGTGATTAGCTACATCTCTCTCTCCACATTTTCCCCACCACTTGTATCCCTCTGTTTATTTTTTAGACAGTTTTATTCACACACCATACATTCCCTCCTAAGTAAACAATCAATGGTTCCCTATATAATCAAATAGTTATGCATTCCCCACCACTATCTACATAAGGGCATTTCCATTTCTTCCACAAAGAAAAGAGGAAGAGGTGAAAAAAGAAAAAAAGAAAAAGAAGAAAAAATGACAAGTAAAAAAAAAACAAAAACAAAATAAAAAATTAAATAAAAATACAATACAATACAATAAAAAGGTCAGGCAACAACACCACAACCAAGAATCCCATACCCCTCCCTTATATCCCCCTCTTATAGACATTTAGCTTTGGTGTATTGCCTTTGTCACAATTAATGGAAGCATGTTACAAGGTTACTCTTAACTATAGACTCTAGTTTGCGTTGATTGTATTTTTCCCCAATATCATACCAAAGTTGACATTCATTTGTTCTCCCTCGTGTAAAAATATTCTTATATTTGTACATTTAATCACAATCGTTGACTACTCTAGGCGTCACTAAGTTATACTGTCCCAGTCTTTATCTTCTATCTTTCCTTCTGGTGTCCTACATGCCCCTAACTTTTCTCTTTCAACTGTACTCACAGTCATCTTTGTTTACTGTACTTACAATATTGTGCTACTATGACCCAGTGTTGTGCTACCCATTTCTGGATCTATACAATCAATCCTGTTGAACATTCTGTACTCCTTCAGCATCAAATGCCTGATCTCTACACTCTTTCTATCTCCTGGTATCTTCATTTCTACACTCTTCTCCAAACCTCCCTCTTTTATCTTTTCCTGTCTGTAGCACTCCCTTTAGTATTTCTTGTAGAGGAGGTCTCCTGTTCACAAACTCTCTCAGTGTCTGTTTATCTGTAAATATTTTAAACTCTCCTTCATTTTTGAAGGACACTTTTCTCAGATATAGGATTCTTGGTTGGCAGTTTTTCTCTTCCAGTATCTTGAATATATCTTACCACTGCCTCTCGCCTCCCTGGTTTCTACTGAGAAATCTGCACTTAAATTTATTGAGCTTCCCTTGTACGTGATGGATTGCTTTTCTCTTGCTGCTTTCATAATTCTCTCTTTGTCTTTGACATTTGACAATCTGATTAGTAAGTGTCTTGGAGTAGGTCTATTTGGATCAGTTCTGTTTTTGGGTATGCTGTGCTTCTTAGACCTGTAATTTTATGTCTTTCATAAGAGTTGGGAAAT
Source organism: Choloepus didactylus (assembly GCF_015220235.1). Lineage (NCBI taxonomy): Eukaryota > Metazoa > Chordata > Mammalia > Pilosa > Megalonychidae > Choloepus > Choloepus didactylus. The sequence goes on from NC_051309.1 coordinate 152,151,215, forward strand.
TTTCCTTGATTATTTCCTCTATTATTCTTTCTGCCCCTTTACCCTTCTCTTCTCCTTCTGGGATACCTATGAAATGTATATTCATGTGCTTCATGTTGTCATTCAGTTCCCTGAGCCCCTGCTCATATTTTTCCATTCTTTTCCCTATCTGTTCTTTTGTGTGTAGGATTTCAGATATTCTGTCTTCTAGTTCAGTAATCCTTTCTTCTGCCTTTCCAAGTCACTTTTGTACGTCTCCATTGTGTTTTTTTTTTTAATCATCATTTTATTGAGATATATTCACATATCACACAGTCATACAAAACAAATTGTACTTTCGATTGTTTACAGTACCATTACATAGTTGTACATTCATCACCTAAATCAATCCCTGACACCTTCATTAGCACACACACAAAAATAACAAGAATAATAATTAGAGTGAAAAAGAGCAATTGAAGTAAAAAAGAACACTAGGTACCTTTGTCTGTTTGTTTGCTTCCCCTACTTTTCTACACATCCATCCATAAACTAGACAAAGTGGAGTTTGGTCCTTATGGCATTCCCAATCCCACTGTCACCCCTCATAAGCTACATTTTTATACAACTGTCTTCGAGATTCATGGGTTCTGGGTTGTAGTTTAATAGTTTCAGGTATCCACCACCAGCTACCCCAATTCTTTAGAACCTAAAAAAGGTTGTCTAAAGTGTGCGTAAGAGTGCCCACCAGAGTGATCTCTCGGCTCGTTTTGGAATCTCTCTGCCACTGAAGCTTATTTCATTTCCTTTCACATCCCCCTTTTGGTCAAGAAGATGTTCTCCATCCCACGATGCCGGGTCTACATTCCTCCCCGGGAGTCATATTCCACGTTGCCAGGGAGATTCACTTCCCTGGGTGTCTGATCCCACGTAGGGGGGAGGGCAGTGATTTCACCTTTCAAGTTGGCTTAGCCAGAGAGAGAGGGCCACATCTGAGCAACAAAGAGGCATTCAGGAGGAGACTCTTAGGCACAAATACAGGGAGGCCTAGCCTCTCCTTTGACCATCCATTGTGTTTTACATCTCTTCTATTGTGCCTTCCATTCCCATAAGTTCTGCCAGTTGTTTTTTCAAGCTTACAAATTCTTCCTTATGGTCACCCAGTGTTTTCTTTATATCCTTCATCTCTTTTGTCACGTTTTCTTTCAGCTCATTGATTTGGTTTAGAAGATTTGTTTGGACATCTTTAATTAGTTGTTTCAATTCTTGAATCTCAGTTGAGGTGTTAGTTTATTCCTTTGGCTGGGCCATAGCTTTGTGTTTCCTGGTGTGGCTCATGACTTTTTGCTGTCTAGACATCTGATTTTCTTGATTAGTTTATACTGGAGGTTGTTTTCTCTCTTTTGCCTTGGGTTTTCTTGTTGGTTTTCTTTGATTTCTATATTTCTTTGGTTTTCTCACTATCCAGTTGTCAGATTGGCACTGCTCCCCAGTCTTCCCCCAAATTAGGCACCCACCATGGCCTGCCACAGGGATGGGAGGTAGGCACTGGGCACCCCAGCAATTTCACTGTGTATGGTAAAATAGATCTGCTGGCTTCTAGTGGTGCTCTGTTTTCCACTGGCCAGCAAGACCTGGGTTTGTTTTACAGCCCTGCTTTAACAGTTGGGTTGTCCATAGATCTCAGACAAAACAGGGCTGGGTTTCTGTGCAGAACTTGTTGACCAGCTCCTGTGGTCCTAAAACAGGGTCTGGAGTATCTTTTCTTAAAAGTGTTTCTATTCCCTTGCACTTTCTGGACTATCCAACAGATGGCACTGTTCAGTAACTTAATCATCCTAAGAGGCTGCTTTGACTCCAACCACAGGCTGCATCTACACAGGTGAGCTGAAACTGCGGGATTTCTATGCTCTCACTTTGCTGGCCAAAATCTGGCTCAATGTGGGTCTACAACTTGGCAGAGTACTCCCTCAGCTGACCCAGCACTCCGGCTGTCCCGAAGGCAAGAAAACGGCCCCTGGCTGCTGCTTCTCTCAAGGGTGGGGGAAGGACTTTCAGAACCAATGCTGGAAATACAGGTTCTGTCCAAGTTTTCTCAGTCTCTTTGTCCCTCACTGACCTGGGCCTTAAAATGTCCTCCCCTGTCCCCTGGGTCTTCAAGCAGTGAGAGTATGTCTTGCTGCTGTGAGAGATTTTAAAATCTGTGTTCCTGGTGGGAGGGGTCCCATCTGCTGATTATGCACCTTTGCCACATGGACACTGAATGAGGGTGTGGGAGAGGACCAGCTGGTCTGGGACAGAAATTCCTACCTGATATTTCTTCTCTTTCTTCAATTTGACATTTACAGGGTCATTCTCTAGTCTATATCCTCCTCCAGAGTTCCAAACAATTCAGAATTGTCCTTTTTTCATTGGATCTCTGGAGACGAGTTTTCAGTAGCTGTTTACGTGGCCATGTTGAGGTCACGGCTCCATTAGCATTTTTACGATCAATGTTTTAAAGATTTTGTTCAGCATGTCCACATTCTCATTTTCTTCATTGATATTTTCTGGATTTTTATCCTCTTCCTGTGGAAGAGCCATTATTTTCTGTTTTTTTTGTCTTGTACTCTTGTTGCACACTTTACATTTTAATATTTTAAAATGTTAACTCTGGGATTTATTCCTTGAGATGACTCTTTCTTGGTATTGTAACCAGCTGGTGATAAGACAGAGATTCTCTTGAGCGTCAGCCCTTCTATCAGGAAGGTCTGCCCAAGGCAAATGCAGTGTGCAGAGTTTTCCCTGTTTTTCTGGGCCTGTCTTGTCCTGGGCTTTGGCTTGTCAGTTGTTTTGGAGTTCCTCTGTTTACAGGATTTTTGCTGTCCTTTCTGTTTCCCAGGAGGCAGACCTCCCTCTACTGGGTGTTTGAAGTACACAGGCCTTTGCCCCAGAATGTCTGCCTCTATAGTTTCTTACATCTCTTTTGTTGTCTCAAATTGCTTTTGCCTGGAGTGCAAATTCTGGGAAGAAGGGCATGCCAGAGAGAACTTTCCCAAGCCAGTCTTTTCCAGCCAAAACAGGGCCAGGGACCCATGAAGGGTGCACACATGTCTTCAATGTGCCCTGGGGAGGAGATCAGGAAGGGTGCCGAGAGCTTCTCCTATGGCTCCCCAAAGCTGAGCTTTCCTGGCCTGCCCAACAAATGTAGCCATTCAGCTAACTCTCCCCTGCAGCTCCAATGAAGTGCAGTCTCTATAAGTCTACACCATCACAGCCCTTGTCTGTGTAGGGTTTGAAACAATGGCTGCCAATGCCTTTACTTGGGTGGACTGTAACAATGACTCTCTTCAGAAGCTGCAGCCAGGTCCCCAGCAATCCAAATTTGCTGATCAAAAACCATGATCAGTGAAGAGCTGTGCCCACCCTTGTTCTTGAGGAGGAGGATTTTTATGTCCCTTTCTGTCACCAGCAGCTAGCCAGGGGCCAGAACCCGTGGCAGCCTGCAGAGAGTGGTGGATGGATACTGGTAGCTGCTGGACCAAGGAAGCAATTTACTGTTCCTTACCATAATATATCAGCCTTTTCCTTCCACTCTTCCCTGAATGCTGTGCAGTGTTCTTCTGGCCTCTGGAATTTCAAAACAGTTGTTTCAGACAGTTCCTGCCTGTTTCATAGTTGTTTGATGGAAGAAGTGAGTCCTGGAGCTCTCTACCTCACCATCTTCCCACAATCTCCACTCTCAGACTTTTAACCTTAGTTGTTTTTTTTTAGGTTTGTGTCTATGAAATTCTTAGATGTAGTGGGCAAATATTCTCTCTTCTTCAAATATATGCTTCAAAAGAAGTTTAATATTAAGTTGAAACTGAAAAACAAATTACTTAAACATTGAAACTTTCATTTTTGTTCTTATATACAAAGAAAAAATAGGTAAACATTTTGAGTGAAAAGGATATTCAATGATTTTAGTGTCTGTTCAATAAATTATTTTAAAAGTTAAGGTAAAATTATAGACTTATAAGTGGCAATGGATCTTGGATACTGTTCCAGTTAGCTAATGCTGCCATTATGCAAAATCCCAGAAATAGATTGGCTTTTATAAGGGGGGTTTATTTGGTTACAAAGTTACAGTCTTAAGGCCATAAAATATCCAAGGAAAGGCATCAACAAGACGGTACCTTCACTGGAGAAAGGCCATTGGCATCTGGAAAACCTGTTAGCTGGGAAGGCATGCGACTGGCATCTGCTTGCTCCCAGGTTGTGTCTCAAAATGGCATTCTCCAAAATGTCAGCATCATCTTTCAAAATGTCTCTCTAAGCTGCAGCAGGTAAACTAATCAAGACACAAGCTGAACGGGCAGGGCCACACCTCCATGGAAGAAATCTAATCAAAGGTATTACCCACAGCTGGGTGGGTCACATCTCCATGAAAACAGCCTAATCCAAGATCCCAACCTAATCAACACTAATACATCTGCCCCCACAAGATTGCATTAAAGAACATGACCTTTAGGGGGACATAATACAGCCAAACCAGCACAGATACATTATTAAGTTTGCCACTTAACTTATTGATTGTATATTTTTTCATAACCAAAAAGTAATATATTCTAGATCTGTGCTGTACAATGTGGTAGCCACGAGCCACATGTGGAAGTGAGCCCTTGAAATGAGCCTTGTCCAAATCAAGATGTGCTCTAAGTGCAAAAGACACCTGATTTTGAAGACTTACTACTAAAAAAGAATGTAAAATGATTCATTAATATTTTTTATTGATGACATATTGACTTGATAATGTTAGATATACTGAGTTATAAGTGATATATATTAATAAATTTAATTTCACCTGTTTCTTTTTACTTTTTTTTTTTAAGGAGGCTACTAGAACATTGAAAATTGCGCATTTTGTTGGCACTATATTTCCACTGGACGCTGCTACTGGAGAGACCTTCTTAGAGCAAGAAGAGCTTAGCTTTTGTCCACATATCTTGGGAGAAGTGGTGGGGGACAATGTGGGCAGCTCTCCCAGTAAAGGAAAACCTCAAAGGTAAATCAAGAAATTATTCTTACAATGGGATACCAAAATATTTATTGTGAACTCTGTGACCCTAAAGACTATTTCAACTCCATCATTTTGTTGTTTTATGTTCAAATTTAGCCAGAAAAACTAAATTCATCTGACCCTCATTCCTATGATTTACTCAAAATACTTGAAACAAGAATTTTTTAATGTGGAAAAAATAGTAAATTATAGTTTCTTTCTAGAATAGAATTTTACTACTGAAATACTCTTAAATGTACCAAAAAATTAAAATGGATAGAAATGGCAGTAAGATCAAAACTATTTATTTCATAATAGCATAATGGTCTAGACTTTGTCCTTATGTTTAGAAAATGAACAAACAGAAAAGATCTTTTCAAGTACTTGTTTCCTTTGTTTACTCTTAGCATTTAGATTCAGCATGCAGTCTACCTCTTTCTGGTCTCTTAAGTCAACCTCTTCTTGAGAATGTCATTCCCAAACTCAAAGCCTTGCACCAAAGGCCAGTTGTTTTCTAGCTTAATAGTCACTTCCTTCTTGAATAGCAGTTGCAATTGGGTTTGATTATGAATCTCCATCAATCATTTCTTTTTTCTCCTGTTCCAACTTCCTCCCCCCCCTCCCCCTTGCCTTCATTTCTCTGTCTTTAAATCTCCAGTGATTAATTATTATTCTTGTTATTTGTGTGTGTGTGCTAATGAAGGTGTCAGGGATTGATTTAGGTGATGGTACTGTGAACAATTGAATGTATGGTTTGTTTTGTATGACTGCATGGTATGTGAATATATCTCAATAAAATGAAGATTTAAAAAAAATTAAAAAAATAAAAGAAAAGAAACTTTTGCCTATCCTCAAGTAAAAAAATACTGTCCTATGGAAAAAAAAAAAATCTCCAGCGAGTGTTCTGTTTGAAGCACTCTGACTTAGTGCCCTCTTCTGTTTAAAAGTTTCAGTGCATATCCAGGCAAGCTCCCTTGTTCTCAAGCAGACAGAAAGTGCTTGAAACTCTTGGGAGCAAACCCACAAGGTCTTTATGCAGGTTCAAAATTGTGCAAATGGAACCTTGTGGCACATATGTGGTCAACAAAGGAATTCAAAAGGACTTCATTTTCATTGTCTCAACAACAGTACATCTGAAAATTAGATTTCTCTCACTTTCTATTTCCAATACTATGTCTTAATCACTTTCCGATTCCCAATATTTCTGATTTACTGAACACCAGTACTCTTTTATAGGCCAAGGAAACCTAGTTTGCATGCTCTCTCATTAGACAGAGTATATTACCTATTTCATTACACTGATGCCAAAATTTTTCAAAATTGTTGTGACAAAAGAGAATGCTTATTTAATTTATTCCTTGCCCTTGATGACAGACCATTGCCTTATCCTTTCACGTGCTTGGGGGAGAGGGATATGTGAGACAGAGGAGAACAGTCTCCATTTTCATCAGATTGTAACTGGATAGGAAAGGGAAAAAAAGTCAGTTCAGAAGCATATGAGGCAGAAGTACTGTAGAATGGAGAATGGGAGCCCCGTCAAGACCATGCTATGAATGGCCACTTGGGATTTCTTCTCCAGCATGCCCCTTGACTTTACTCCTGTCCTCCATGACCCAAACTCAAATAGACAAAGCACAGCTCCAGCTTCCCAGAATTGGTGCTCTGCACTGTGAGAAGCAAGGGTAAATTACGCATCACTTTACAGCTTTGAGTTTTTAAAACATCTGTCTTGACTTTGAGCATAACCAAATAAATTATGTCATGACCAGTGGAACTGGGTGTCTTGGTTAGCTCTCATGGTCCCAAAAGTGAAATTTCCCACAGATATTTTAAACTGTAATTTTATTGAAATATATTCACATATCATACAATCATCCAAAGCGTACAACAATCGTTCACAGTTTCATCACATAGTTGTGCATTCAACACCACAATCAATTTTTGAACATTTTTAAAAATGAGAACATTTAAATTCCCATAAAAATGAGAATTTTTAAAAAAGAGAACACTCAAAACATCCCATACCCCTTCTCCCCCCTCAATTATTTTTTATTGAAATATATTCATATACCATACAATCATCCAAAGTGTAAAACAATGGCTCACAGTATATCATATAGTTGTGCATTCATCACCACAGTCAATTTCTGAACATTTTCACTACTCCAAAAAACAAAAGTAAGAATAGAAATAAAAGTAAAAAGAACACCCCAAATGTCCCATATTCCCCTCCTCCATATTATTCATTTATTTTTTGTCCCCATTTCTTCTATTCATTTATAAATCCATAGGTATGATTTTAATGGTTAAGAGATAAATTTGCTATCCCCTGAAATCATATTTACCAAAATATAATCTTTAAGATTGCTAAAACAAATGGTAACCAGTCTGTACTATAATCATTTCTTTAGTTGTGATAGCGCTCTCTCCTGGGAGTTAGGGGACCTGCTGCTGAGTGGATATATGATTTGTAACAAGTCATATTTACTCTCTAAGCCTTGGTTTTCCTACCCTGAAATGAAAATAACACTTGCCCTATCTTCCTCAAACTTTGTTGTTGGGAGGCTTAAATGAGATGACATGTGAAAGTACTCTTTAAACTGTAAAGCCAAGGAATGTTACCAACCAAATATAAAAGTAAACAATCCCTTCTGGATTTGTAAATGAAACCATCTGAGAACTCAATTTGATGGTTTGCCTACAAAAGGCCTCTGTTTGTTATAAAGGTTTAGCAGTGATGTAACCAATATAGCTGTCCTCAAAGACTTAGAGAGACCATACAAAACACCCTTATTGAGATGGTGAAAACTTTCAGCTACAGTGCATCAAATGGTCCCCAAGATGAATGGTCTATGCAACATTTCTGTCATAATAATATTATCTTCTGAATTAGCTAGCGTGTTCAAGATCAAGGAACACACGTCCAGACCATGTTCAATGATAGGGTGTGTTGCAAGGATAGGTGGGAACTTGGACTTGCAAGAAAGGCAGGGGAGAACCTAAGACGGCAGTTAGGAAAGACAGGAGCAAAAAACACCTCTATGAAAAATACTAGATAAAAGCCAGAAAGTGACTCAGAACACCAGTTCCAGTGTTGTACCAGCTGGACAAGGTCTGCTAAATCCACAGGGACCATGCACTTGGTTAAACCGGGAGTCTGCATTCTGAAATGAGCGAGTAAGCTGCTGAATATCCGGCAGCCATGCTGCAGTGTGGGGAAACCGTGGGTTGGCGTTTGGAGGTGGACTAGTTCTTTTTTAAAAAACTGAAAAGCGGCTACAGATACGACAGCGAGAACCATACAGTGAAGCGTGGCAGGAATGGGCTGTGCGAACGCCTTAATATCTGGCGTGGAAGATAGCCTTTTGTGCACTGGCTGCTAATTGTCTCAGAGCAAGGCAGGCAGAGGAGAGCCAAAAGAGGGAAATAACCATGCCCCTTGAAGCCATCTTCCCGGCAGGCTGGGAACACTCCTGCCCGGTGCTGGAGACACAGACCAGAGCTGTGCCAAAAAACCCAGTGCAACAGGAAGTGTTTCCAGCATCACGCGCACATGCCACAATATCAGGCGTGGAAAATAGCCTTTCACACACCCACAGCTAATTGTCCCAGAGCTGGGAAGGCAGAGCTGTGTGAAAAGGGGAAAATTAATGCACCCCATACAGCCGTCCTTTCAGCAGGCTGGAAGCGTCCCTACACAGCCCAGTGGCCCAGAACTTCCCTTGAGGGATGGCATGCACTTGTGATGTAGCACAACCTTCCCTCAGCAGAGGACCTGGAAGGGCACCGCTTGGAAGAGGGAACCACTAGGAAATCCCAGGGACCATATGCCAATACCAAGGACTTGTGAGTCAGCAGCAGAGACAATCTGTGGTGAAACTGAAATGAAGGTTTTGACTCTTGAAACAGCTTTAAATCCCCAGGAACACCTGGGAGGTTTGATTATTAAAGCTGCCCTCCCTTCCTAACCACTCAGACACATACCCCACATTCAGGGTGGACAGACCAACAACACACCCAAACTTGGTGCACCAATTGGACCCCACAAGAATCAGAACCCCACACACCACAAAGACAAAGTTGGGGAGAATTGACTTGAGGGGAATAGGTAACTCGTGGATGCCATCTGCTGGTTAGTTAGAGAAAGTGTACTCCACCAAGCTGCAGATCTCATAAATTAGAGGTTAGGCTTTGAATAACCCTACATATCCTAAAAAAACCCTATCAAGTTAAGCAAATGCCAAGAGGCCAAAAACAACAGAAAATTTTAAAGCATATGAAAAAACCGGACGATTTGGATAACCCAAACCCAAACACCAAAATCAAAAGTTCAGAGGAGACGCAGTACTTGGAGCAATTAATCAAAGATCTAAAGACAAACAATGAGAGCATGGCACAGGATAGAAAGGACATGAAGAAGAGCATGGCACAGGATATAAAGGACATGAAGAAGGCCCTAGAAGAGCAAAAAGAAGAAATTACAAGAGTAAATTAAAAAAAATAGATGATCTTATGGAAATAAAAGAAACTGTTGACCAAATTAGAAAGATTCTGGATACTCATAGTACTAGAGGAAGCAGAACAATGAATCAGCAACCTTGAGGGCCACAGAATGGAAAATGAAAGAACAAAAGAAAGAATGGGGAAAAAATTGAAAAAATTGAAATGGACCTCAGGGATATGATAGATAAAATAAAACGTCCAAATTTAAGACTCATTGGTGCCCCAGAAGGGGAAGAGAAGGGTAAAGGTCTAGAAAGAGTATTCAAAGAAATTGTTGGGGAAAACTTCCCAAACCTTCTACACAATATAAATACACAAAGCATAAATGCCCAGTGAACTCCAAATAGAATAAATCCAAATAAGCCCACTCCAAGACATATTCTGATCAGACTGTCAAATACTGAAGAGAAGGAGCAAGTTCTGAAAGCAGCAAGAGAAAAGCAATTCACCACATACAAAGGAAACAACATAAGACTAAGTAGCAACTACTCAGCAGCCACCATGGAGGTGAGAAGGCAGTGGTATGACATGTTTAAAATTCTGAGAGAGAAAAATTTCCAACCAAGAATGCTTTATCCAGCAAAGCTCTCCTTCAAATTTGAGGGAGAGCTTAATTTTTCAGTCAAACAAATGCTGAGAGATTTTGCTAGTAAAAGACCTGCCCTACTTTGTGTACTAAAGGGAGCCCTACAGACAGAGAAACAAAGAAAGGAGAGAGAGATGTAGAGAAAGTTTCAGTACTAAAGAGATTCAATATTGGTTCATTAAAGGACAATAAAAGAGAGAGGGAAAAAATATATCTGACAAACATAAACCAAAGGATAGGATGGCTGATTCAAGAAATGCCTTCACAGTTATAATGTTGAATGTAAATGGATTAAATTCCCCAATTAAAAGATATAGATTGGCTGAATGGATCAAAAAATATGAACCATCAATATGTTGCATGCAAGAGACTCATCTTAGACACAGGGACACAAAGAAATTGAAAGTGAAAGGATGGAAAAAATATTTCCTGCAAGCTACAGCCAAAAGAAAGCAGAAGTAGCAATATTAATCTCAGATAAAATAGACTTTAAATGCAAGGATGTTATGAGAGACAAAGAAGGCCACTACATACTAATAAAAGGGGCAATTCAACAAGAAGAAATAACAATCATAAATGTTTATGCACCCAATCATGGTGCCACAAAATACATGAGAGAAACACTGACAAAACTAAAGGAAGCAATGGATGTTTCCACAATAATTGTGGGAGACTTCAACACATCACTCTCTCTTACAGATAGATCAACCAGACGGAAGACCGATAAGGAAATTGAAAACCTAAACAATCAGATAAATGAATTTGATTTAACAGACATATATAGAAATATTACATCCCAAATCACCGGGATACACATTCTTCTCTAGTGATCAAGGAACTTTCTCCAGAATAGACCATATGCTGGGACATAAAACAATCCTCAATAAATTAAAAAAAAAAAAAAAACCTGAAATTATTCAAAACACATTCTCTGACCACAGTGGAATACAATTAGGAGACAAGAACCATCAGAGGCTTAGAAAATTCACAAACACCTGGAGGTTAAACAACACACTCCTGAAATAAATGATTTATAATGTAAATGTAGGGGTACTAGTGATAGAGAGCAATTAATGAAGGGGAAAGATAACCCAATAAGAACAGATAAGCTATTGTGGGTAACTTTAACGCCCTGGGGATGCCCAGGAATGACTATGGTTTGTTAATTTCTGATGGGTATGGTAGGAACAACTTCACAGAAATGTTGCTATATTAGGTTATTTTCTTGGGGTAGAGTAGGACAATGTTGGAAGTAAAGTAGTTATTTTAGGTTAGTTGTCCTTTTCTTACTCCCTTGTTATGGCTTGTTTGAAATGTTTTTTTATTGTATATCTTTTTTTTTAATTTTTTTCTTATATAGTTAATTAAAAAAAAAAAGAGTTAATTAAAAAAAAAGGAAAAAAAGTATGCAGAGCCCCCTTGAGGAGCTTGTGGAGAATGCAGGGGTGTTGGGCTTCCCCACCTCAATGGTTGCTGATGTGCTCACAGACACAGGGGACTAGTGGTTTGATGGGCTGAGCCCTCTACCATGGGACTTGTCCTTGGCAAGACCGTTGCTGCAAAGGAGAGGCTAGGCCTGCTTATAATTGTGCCTAAGAGCCTCCTCCTGAATGCCTCTTTGTTGCTCAGATGTGGTCTGCTCTCTCTAGCTTAGCCAACTTAGCAGGTGAAATCACTGCCCTCCCCCTATGTGGGATTTGACACCGAGGGGAGTGAATCTCCCTGGCAACGTGGAATATGACTCCTGGGGAGGAATCTAGACCCAGCATCGTAGGATGGAGAACATCTTCTTGACCAAAAGGGGGATGTGAAAGGAAATGAAATGAGCTTCAGTGGCAGAGAGATTCCAAAAGGAGCCAAGAGGTCACTCTGGTGGGCACTCTTACGCACAATATAGGCAAACCTTTTTAGGTTCTGATAAATTGGAATAGCTAGCAGTAAATACCTGAAACTATCAAACTACAACCCAGAACCTATGAATCTTGTAGATGATTGTACAAAAATGTAGTATATGAAAGGTGATAATGTGATTGGGAAAGCCATATGGATCACAGTCCCCTTTGTCCAGTTTATGGATGGAGGAGTAGAAAAATGGGGGTGGGGGGAAGGCACCCAGTGTTCTTTTTTACTTTGGTTTTTATTCTTATTGTTTTTGTGTGTGTGGTAATGAAAATGTCAGAAATTAATTTTGGTGATGAATTCACAACTATATAATGGTACTTTGAATAATTGAATGTACACTTTGTTTTGTATGACTGCATGGTATGTGAACATATCTCAATAAAAATGAATTAAAAAAAAACATAATTTTGAGATAAAACAACACTTGACATTCTGCCGTGGTGGATATATGACAATATGCCTTTGTCAAAACCCACAGAGCTGTGCAACATAAAGAGTAATTCTTCATTAACATGTATCAATAGTTCCCTTTAACTGTACACACATACCACACAAATGTGAGATGTGAATAACAAGGGAAACTGTTGGGATGGGAGAGTGAGGGTGTAGGAGAACACCTGGGAACTTTTTATCCTATCTGCTCAATTTTTTATATGAATCTAAAACTGCTCTTTAAACAAGTATCAACTTTATAACAAATTTGCAGCACTTTTTTTAGAAGTCATCTATTTCAGGTAATGTTCAACAATAGACTAATGTCTAAACATTAGCTTGAAATGCTGTCTACTAAAGTGTGAAGCAAACTTGAGTTGTAAATTCATCTTTAATTCTGTGGATGGGGCACTACTGATTGACTTAGTAATTTAAATTAAATGTTTCATATGTCTTAAAAAAAAAAAAAGGCAAGGAAGCTGCAACAATTGCCTCATCTAGCTGCCATCCCTTAGGATACCACAGGAACTACTGGATTCTACAGGAACCAGGTCTTTTTATTCATGGCAACAAACTTAGCAAAAATGACTGCCTTTTGGTTTACCTAGCATTTGTATTTCCCAAAACAGTTATTATTTTATTTGAGTCCACTTGTCATCATTTACTGTGGAATGTCATCCTCGGGCAGGCAGCTGGCCTCCCATCATGCCTTATATTGTTGCCCTCAGCTTGTCCTGTATCCAGTCTGCTGTGACTGGGATGGTGGGGTGGGTGTCACCTGAAGTGCATATCATGAGCAGCTCAGATAGGAGACAATTATTCAGTCTCTTACTTTAGGACGGAGCTCTGAATGTATAATTCTATGTCTTAAAGAAATAACATAAATAGCATATATAATAAATAATATAGAACATATATATAATAAAAATATATTATATGTTAAATATATTATGTATGTAAATATGTGTATATGTATATGTAACCAAATGACTTATGTATCCTGCATACTTTCTCTTAGCACTTTTCATTAATTTATCCATTCATTTACTCATTTATTTGACTGTCATTCAACAAAAATTACATTAAGGTCTTACAATAAACCAAGTCCCCTGGTGCCTAGTGCCTTCATTACCTCCACCGTGCCACCGCCCCCTGCATCCTCTCAGAGGCCCTGAGAGCACCCTGTATATGCAGTATTCATGCTCTGGACCTTTCCAGGCTGCTTCAACACATCAAAAATTACAGGTTCTATGCTTCTATCTTTCAGAGCTCTGTTGCCCAGAAGGTAACTATTAATGTGACAAAATGCTAATGCATTAACTGGTGTTAATGTGGTACATTTTTCAGGTGAATTGCTTGCTCTTGAAACAAGACCCCTATGAGAACAATTGTTTCACCCAAAGGTGCAGAACTGGCTACATAATTTGTGAGGCCCAGGGTGAAATGAAAATACAGGACCCCTCGTGAAAAAATTATTTAAGGGAGTGGGATGTTTCGTGGCTCCATCCCCCACAGAAGCTTTGAACAACCAGCAAGAACTGGCAGAAAAATCTTCTAAAAGCTCCAGAAAACAGTTAAAGGACAGCAGTGCCAAAACAAGAAAAAGGCTACTTAAAAGCAACAGGATCTCCAGGTGTCCTAACTCCCTCCCCAGCCCTTCCTGGCTCGACACAGAGCTGTTCCTTGCGCCCCTGTGTGGATGCCTGCTTCTATTTCCGGAGGGAGTGGAGTGGCCCTTGTGCACATAGTGGGAGCATGTATGTCTGGCCCAATTTGTCTGGTGGTGGCCTGAGGGACTGCACTGTATATCCCTGAGGGACTCACCAGCCCAGAACTTGGCCCTGCATGTAGAAGACAGCTCAGAGAGCTCTCCCACAGAACACTGGGAAAGCTGTTAAATGGCTGCTCAGAAAAGGGAGAAGTGAAATGAAACAGAACAAAGTTTCATTGGCGGAGAGATTGCAAATGGAGTTGAGAGGTCACTGTGGAGGGCATTGTTATGTGCTATACGGATATCCCTTTGTAGTTTTTAGTGTATTGGAAGGGCTAGAAGGAAATACCTGAAACTGTTGAACTGCAACACCGTAGCCTTGATTCTTGAAGATGACTGTCTAAATATGTAGGTTACACGGTGTGACTGTGTGATTGTGAAAACCTTGTGGCTCACATACCCTTTGCCCAGTGTATGGACAGATGAGTAGAAAAATGGGGGGAAAATTAATTGAAAAATAAGGTGGGGTGGGGGAATGGGATGTTTTAGGTGTTCTTTTTTACTTCTATTTTTACTCTTATTTTTATTTTTTTATTTTTTTGGAGTAATGAAAATGTTCAAAAATTGAAAAAAAAATGGCTGCCTGGGGCAAGGGATGGCTGGCAGTAGGATATACAGTGCAGTGCATGGGGATACTGAGAAAATTGTTTCCTAGGGAAGAGGGGACATTATATCCATGTAAATGGGGGAATTGCTAAAACAACATGCACATGCCCAAGATAAGATGCATGAGCAGAAAGGATCAGGGAGTCACCTACTCTTTGGCCTGGAGCTATTCTCTAAAATTATTATATGGATAAGCTCTGAAGGAGAGCATTTACACAGCTCAATCTGCAAAGCCTGGGAAAGGTAGTTCCTTTTTTGCTTTTTTCCCTTTTTTTTTTTTTTTTGGTTAGGTCCTGGCACTCAAGGAAAGCTCTGTCATAATACTAGCTGGGTACAACTTAAGGAACATCCTCTTTGGAGTCTAAATTCCAGTGATAGCCCAGGCAAAGATGAAGATTAAAGCAGTAGAAATCATCGATGAGGAGGACCACACTTGGAATATACCAGAAAAGCCTTTTAAAAAGTGGTGTACCAGGGGAGTGAATCTCCCTGGCAACGCAGAATATGACTCCCAGTGAGGAATGTAGACCCGGCATCGTGGGACGGAGAACATCTTCTTGACCAAAAGGGGGATGTGAAAGGAAATGAAATAAGCTTGAGTGGCAGAGAGATTCCAAAAGGAGCCGAGAGGTCACTCTGGTGGGCACTCTTACACACAATTTAGATAACCCTTTTTAGGTTCTAAAGAATTGGGGTAGCTGGTGGTAGATACCTGAAACTATCAAACTACAACCCAGAACCCATGAATCTCGAAGACAATTGTATAAAAATGTAGCTTATGAGGGGTGACAATGAGATTGGGAAAGCCATAAGGACCACACTCCACTTTGTCTAGTTTATGGATGGATGAGTAGAAAAATAGGGGAAGGAAACAAACAAACAAACAGACAAAGGTACCCAGTGTTCTTTTTTACTTCAATTGCTCTTTTTCACTTTAATTATTATTCTTGTTATTTTTGTGTGTGTGCTAATGAAGGTGTCAGGGATTGATTTAGGTGATGAATGTACAACTATGTAATGGTACTGTGAACAATCGAATGTACGATTTGTTTTGTATGACTGCGTGGTAAATCTTTGTAACAATGACATACTCATTTTTAAAACCATCATACAAATTCTATAGAAATGACATTTTACATTTAATACATGCATCAATCATTATAAACAATTTGAAAAAAATTTTGGTTTATCTGATAACCCTTTCAGGTGATCACATTTTTTCAAAGTGCATGCCTTTTAAAAATGTTGTGTTTAATATACTTTTGTATACCTGGTGTTATACTTTACCAAAAAAGTTGTTGTCTCTGTGTTTTGAGTACTCTCAATTGATCCCCAAATATTTGATTTTGTTTGCATTAGTTCTTTTTATGCAATATTGGGATGTATTCACATACCCAATCATCACCATAAGTGTACAATAAATGGGTATGGTATCATGATACAGTTGTGAATTCATCACCACTATCATTTTGTGAACATTTTCATTACTCCATAAAACACATAAGAATAAAAATAAAAATAACAACAACAAAAAATAAATAAATAAAGACATGCATGAAAAAAAATAATAGCTTGGGATTAGGGGGAAAAATACTCCTATATAAACTATGGACAATAGCTAACAGTACTACATAAAAGTCTTTCATCAATTGTAACAAATTACAAAAAAAGTGCTATCATGAATTGTAACATTTTTATCACTGATACAAGTGTTGGTGGTGAGGAGGTGTATGGGAATCCTGTATTCTATGCATGATTGTTCTGTAAACACACAACTTCTCTAATAAAAAAAATCTTAATTAAAAAAAGTGGTGTAAATATGCTTAAAGAACTAAAGGAAAACATGGACAAAAAGACTAAAGGAAATCAGGCAAATGATACATGAACACAAAGAGAATATCAATATAGACGTGGAAGTTATGAAAAGGAACCAAACAGCACTAAAAACCACAGTAACAGAAATTAAAAATTCCCTCGAGGGTTCAACAGCAGATTGGAGCTGGCAGAAGAAAGAATCAGTAAACTCGAAGATAAGATATTTGAAATCATTCTGTCTGAGGAGCAGAAAGAAGAATTTAAAAAAGTGAACATTTCTTTAACTTGATAACTATACTTAAAGTAGATACATAAATGAAAATCCTTGTTCTTAGAAAATGTACATGGTAGTATTCAGTGTTCAAAGAGCACGATGTACACAACTTACTCTCAAGTGTTCAGAAAATGAATTGATAAATTGCTAGATAAACAGATTAGATAAATAGATACATGATTAGATGACTATAGATAGAGATATAGACAGATAGATAGATAGACAGAGAGACAGAGACAGATTTGGCAAATGTGGCAAAATTTTAAAATTGGTGATCTGGGAATCTGAGGGTATAGGGATATATTGGAGTTCTCTATGGGGTTTGTATTATTTTTGTAAATATCCTATAAGTTTGAAAGAACCTACAAATTAAAAGTTTTTAAAAATTGTTAAGAAGTTCAAGATAACAAATCAGAACATTAAACCAAGCTTGGAGTCCATCTAAACATAGGGGCTAGTGGAACTGAAAGGCTGCACACTTGTGAAGCCAGTCTTGCAAAGGACTTATGACATGGTGGAATTGAAGCAACATTCAGGCCATTAGGGAAGATGGTTTGGATGGGCAGTCCTCTTGCCATGTGTGGTAGACTGAATTATGTACACCAATTTAGACATGTTCTTAATCTTAATCCACATTCCTGTGGGTGTGGACCCACTATAGGTAGAATCTCTTGAAGATAATATAAGTTAAGGTGACTGAGGTTGCACCTTAATCTAGACTACTGAAGTACTTTATAAGCTGAAGAAATTTAGACATAGGGAAAGCCACAGGGAGGTCCGGGAAGCAGGAAATCAAGGGAATTCAGAAGAGAAAGGAGAGGCTGTCAGAAAGTCATGGAATCCAAGGATTTCTGACAACCAGAATGCTAAAGACCCCAGGAGGAAGCAAGCTTTCTAGCCTCTGTAACTATAAGCCAGTAAATTCCTGTTATCAAACCAACCCATTGTATGGTATTTGTGATGGCAGCCTAGCAAAACTAAGAAGCCGTCCTTCAAATTATACCACCTAGGCAAGTCCCTGTTCAAACCATTTTTAAAACTCTGCATTTTCCAGAACTAGAGGAAGGAATAAATCTCTCTGTAGATCACTAGGATATAAGGAGAAAGAAGAGTCAAACCATAAGAGAACTAGAAATATTAAATAACTTGCCCAAGGTCACATAATCAGTAAGTGTTTGAACCAAGACTACAGCCCCCTACTCATTTCCCTCTACTCTTCTGCCTGCCTCTGGCATTACAGTGTCCACAAGGCTTGGCAACACAGGGAAAATAGCATATTTATTTTAGTTTGTTCAGATTGCCATTTGGACACATGGCTTTAAAAGTAAAGGTTCTTGACTCCCAGGGGTGTAAATCTCCCTGGCAATACAGGATATGACTCCCAGGGATGAACCTGGACCCAGCATCGTGGGATTGAAAATACCTTCTTGACCAAAAGGGGATGCGAAATGAAACAAAATCAAGTTTCAGTAGCTGGGAGATACCAAATGGAGTAGAGAGATCAGTATTTATGCACTATATAGATAACCATTTTTAGGTTTTAATGTATTGGAATAGCTAGAAGTAAATACCTGAAACTATCAAACTGCAACCCAGTAGCCTTGACTCTTGAAGACAATTGTATAGCGATGTAGCTTACAAGAGGTGACAGTGTGATTGTGAAAACCTTGTGGATCGCACTCCCTCTATCCAGTGTACGGACAGATGAGTAGAAAAATGGGGGCAAAAAGCTAAATGAAAAATAAGGTGGGGGGTGATTTGGGTGTTCTTTTTTACTTTTATTTTTTATTCTTATTCTGATTGTTTCTGGTGTAAGGAAAATGTTCAAAAATAGATTGGGGTGATGAATGCACAACTATATGAACAGTTGATTGTACACCATGGATGATTGTATGGTATGTGAATATATCTCAAGAAAACTGAATTTAATTTAAAAAAAAAAGTAGAGATCCTTCACCTCTAAAGACGTCTAGACATTGGAAAATATATATTGAGCGTTTTATTTGAAAATGTAACTAAAATACTTTTTAAAAATAAATTTATCCAACATTAACCAACTTTTCAGACACCCTGTACATGTATTGACATTGAGAGATCCATTGTCTATTATTGAGTGAATAATTACATATTATTGATAGTATGCATCAATACTTGCTTACATGTATGTACGAATACTAAGATGGAGAGTAGAAAGGAGCAAGCCGTCCCTTTTCAGTTCACACAATTTTGCATTATTTAAATTGTTTGCAATGAGCGTATGTATTACACAATTATTTTTGAAAAGATATTTCTAACTTGAGGGGATACAAAGAAGAAGGAAATGTATCAGAAATAGGCCTCATAGGAGTGGGAGAGAGACTGGAATGGCAGGTCTTGCGCTGCCTGACTGGCCACTGTTCACCACTCTGAGATCTGTTTCATTATTGTGAGCTTGGCCCAGTCCCCCAGATACAGAGCCATGCTCCAAAAATGATGTGGAACCTTACCTTTCCAACACACCTCGCCCACTAGATATACAACTTTACCAAGTCCTTACTTAACTTCTTCCTGTCCTTCCTGTAGCTATAGACTAATAATTGTTAGAAAGTTTTCTTATGTTGTATATGAAATCTGCCTCCCTATAACAAATAATTATTCTAATTATGCTCTTCAAAACACAATAGAAAAATATCTACCCCATCTTCTATAAGCCAGCCCTACTATTTGCCAGCTGTCGTGTCTATCTTTCTTCTTCTCTTTTCTAAGACAATAAACATCCTCAGTCAATCTCCGTGTGATCCTACACTGTTTTAGTTCTTTGGACTCATTTATCTCTCTTTAAATATGGCATGATTGAGAATAATACTTTACATGTGGTCTGAACAAAGTATAGCAAACTGTACTTCTATTATATAACATAGGATTATACCAGGTTTTTAGCAGCCACATCATACTGTTGGCTCTAGATGAGCTTATAGTCACCTGAAAGTCATGGATTGCTATCAATGTAGTTTGTTCCCTTTCTGAAAAAGTGTTTGAACCTAAATTCAGACATCTTTTATTTTTTTCAGTTCGATGTTTCCTATATCAAGTTCAAATTTTTAAAGAATGTACCTTTACATGTACAAATGTAAACTTTGTAGTATTCTTATTCTTCTTACTCTAAACATTATGAATACATGTTCACAGTGAAATGTTTTGAAAACACAGATATATAAGCAAAAAAAAAAAAAAAAGAACTAAAAATTGTCATTCAGTTTATCAACCAGATGTTATTACTATTACTATTTTGGTTAAATTCATCCCCACTTCTTTCTGTGCATAACTATGTTATCTCCTAATAACTGGAGCATATTATTATGCACTGTTTTATAATCTTATTTTTTCACTTAATAATATATTATGACTTCTTTTCCATGTTATTAAATATTCTCCCCCACCATATTAAAAGACTGTCACCTTCTATCATGTAGTCAGCCTTAATTTATTTATTCAATCACATCTTCCTGGATATTTACTTCTATTTTATCCCTATTATAAATAGAACTGTAAAGAATTGCCTGGTACTTTTATTTTTGTGTATATTCAAGATGATTTCTTTAGAAATTATTCCTAGAAGTAGAACTGAAGAAAAACATAAGCCTTTTAAAATTTTTGATACCTTTTCTTGAACTACCCTTCAGAAAGATTGTACAAATTTATATCCCCACTAGCAGTATTTGAGAGTGTATACCTTACACTGTCACCAAGATTTTAATATTTTTAATCTAGATTATTTTGAAAATAGATTTTGCAGGCCTCTGGAGTTGGACAAATGTTCATAACTCTACAAACAGGATGCATGACTACGGGACTTGTGTTGGGATACACATTTCAATAGTAAATTCTTCAAAGACTCTGATTCATTTCCCTATCTGTGGATTACATAACACTTACAAATCTCTATGAGCCTTTGACCCTTAGGAGGCACTCAAACTCTCATACCTCTGAAAAAGCTTATGTATCCACTCACATACTTTTGCTAAAATGTTGATGGAAGCAGTGCCTTAGAGCAACCTTTAGAACAGATGGAAATGAATTGCTGAGAATAAACTAAAAAGTACTCCAGCAGATGAATTAAGAGGCATATTGAAAGAATGTGAATGGAGGGGTCATCGTGAGTACTGGAAATGAGAAGAATTCTTTGATAATGAGTCCCATAGCCTTAGGGTACTTACTTGATCACAGATGCTTTTCTAGTCCCTAGCGGCAGCTGAACCTTGAGGAGCCCTTTCTAAACTTAAATTGAAGCGGGAAATGATGACCCATTTCTCTGTGTAGATCTCCTTGCCAGACGGGAATAGGCCATATTTCTAACTTCTAGACAAGAAGAATACAAAGAACGTCTTTGTAGTGTACTGAGGTTCCATTACAGACTGCAGAAGAAGCTCAACTGTTTACAACAGAGGACAAAGCACAGCTGTGCTCTAGCCTTAGCTGACTTTCTCTTCACGTCTAAATTAAATTATTCAAAGTCTTCCTTCCAATGAAGAGGGCCCAGGAAGAAGTGGAAGAGCAAAAATACTGGAAATTTACTTTAGCATTCACATTTTAAGAACATCTTTACTGTTTTTATAAGAAAATGATAACATGACTATTGTAACAAATTAAAATACAGAAAAGTAAAAAGAACAAATTAAAAATCACCACCTCTTAATACCCAGACTCAACCACTGTCAGAATCATCAATATATGAAAACAATTTTACATAAATGAGTTCAAACATGAACTCTGTAACCTATTTTACTCAACAATAAGCAAGAAATCTCTCCAAGTCAATAAATATGGAGGAATATCATTACTATTAATGATTACATAGTATTACTCAGAATATATGTGTCACAATTTACTTAGCCAGTTCGCAATTAGGTTGTTTCCAACTCATGAAGCTACTATAAACAATGTTGAAATAAATGTCCTTGTGCATATATATTTTACCACTTTTAGAAATATTGAAATGAGCATGTCTAATGTGTTTGAGATTAATAGCACACTAAAAATGAGAATGTCACACTTAGAAGAAATTGGAAATATGGGTAGCATTTCTATTTTGTATTTACATCTGCAGAAAGTAAATAGCTACTTCCATCCTCTTGCAGAATACAAGGACCTTGAAATGCTTTAATTTTGATCATCTCTCATCCTCTCTACTGTTTCACATGCTATTGTATCCAGAATTTTGGTTCTATCTTGTTGTTTCTATTGTTGTTTGTGCCAGTTTGGTTGTATTAAGTCCCCCCAAACACCATTATCTTTGATGCAGTCTTGTGTGGGCAGACATATTAGTGTCGATTAGATTGTTATTCTTTGATTGAGTGTTTCCATGGAGATGTGACCCACCTAACTGTAGGTGATGACCCTGATTAGATAATTTCCATGGAGGTGTGGCCCTGACCATTCAGTGTGTGCCTTGATTAGTTTACTAGAGCACTGTATAAGCTCAGACAGAAGGAGCTAGTTGCTATAGCCAAGAGGGACACTTTGAAGAATACACAGGGTCTGAGAGAGGAGCTGCAACTTACAGAGAATTTTGGAGATGGCCTTTGAAAGCAGACTTTTGCTCCAGAGAAGCTAAGGGAGGACAAACACCCCAAGAGCAACTAAGGGGGACATTTTTGAGGAGGTGCAGCCTAGAGAGGAACATCCTGGGAGAAAGTCATTTTAAAACCAGAACTCTGGAGCAGATGCCAGCCACATGCCTTCCCAGCTAACAGAGGTCTTCTGGACACCATTGGCCATCCTCCAGTGAAGTTACCCAATTGTTGACATATTACCTTGGACACTTTATGGCCTTAAGACTGTAACTGTGTAACCAAATAAACCCCCTTTTAGAAAAGCCAATCCGTCTCTGGTGTTTTGCAAAAGGGCAGCATTAGCAAACAGGAACATTGTTTTACTTTAATTTTTTTTAATCCACAGAGAAATCAAAGAATAGTTCAACGAATACCTAAAGACTTCCAGAGAAGATCAGAGAGTAGGGAGCTCCGGCACTCAGTCCTTCCACCTAAACAACTGATAAGCAGGAACTATCTGAAACAAATATTTTGATACCTCAGAGGCCAGGGAACAGCAGGAGGAAAAGACTGATAAATTATGGTAAAGAACTGTAAATTGCTTTCTCTGTACTACTGGTAACTACTGGTACCCGTCTCCCACTCTTGCAGAAGGCTGCCGTGGAGTCCAGATCCTGGCTAGCTGCTGCTTACAGAAAAGGACATAAAAAAAATCCTCTTCCTCAAGAACAAGGATGTGCAAAGTCTATTACTGATCACAGCTTTTGATTAGTGAATTCAGATGGCTGGGAACCAGATCCGAGGGCAACCGTCATTTCAACCCATCCAGGACAAAGACTGGAGGCAGCCATTGGTTCAACCCTGCTGCAAAAAAAGGTGGTGGTAGCCGTTGTTTCAAACATCCCAGGGCAGGGGTGGAGGCAATGGAGGTTTAAAGACACAGTGCTTCTGCAGTGCTGCAAGGGACAGTTAGCTGAAGGGCTGCATTTGCTGGGCAGGCCAGGAAAGCACAGCTTTGGGGAGCCATGAGAAAAGATTTTGGCACCATTCCTGAGAACCCTCCTCAGGGCGCTTTGGAGATGCTCTGTTCCCCCTTCATGTGTCCCTGGACCTGTTTGGCTTGGAAAGACTGACTTGGAAAAGTCTTTCTGGGGTGACTCTCCTAGAATTTTCCCTCCAAGCAAAAGCAATGTGAAACAACAAAAGGAATGTAAGAAACTATAGAGGCAGATACTCTGGGACAAAGACCTGCCAGCTTCAAATACCTGGGAAAGGGAGGTCTGTCTCCTGAGGAGCAGAGGGGACAACCAAACTCCTATAAATAGGGAAACTCCAAAAAAACTCACAAGCAAAAGCCCAGGACAAGATACAGGCCCAGGAAGACAGGAAAAACTCTGCACACTACATTTGCCTTGGGCAGACCTTCCTGATAGAAGAGATAAAACTCAAGAAAATCTCTGTCTTATCACCAGCTGATTACAAAACCAAGAAACAGATGTTAGCATTTTTTTTTATCATCATTTTATTGAGATATATTCACATACCACGCAGTCATACAAAACAAATTGTACTTTCGATTGTTTACAGTACCATTACATAGTTGTACATTCATCACCTAAATCAATCCCTGACACCTTCATTAGCACACACACAAAAAGTTTAACAAGAATAATAATTAGAGTGAAAAAGAGCAATTGAAGTAAAAAAGAACACTGGGTACCTTTGTCTGTTTGTTTGCTTCCCCTACTTTTCTACAAATCCATCCATAAACTAGACAAAGTGGAGTTTGGTCCTTATGGCATTCCCAATCCCACTGTCACCCCTCATAAGCTACATTTTTATACAACTGTCTTCGAGATTCATGGGTTCTGGGTTGTAGTTTAATAGTTTCAGGTATCCACCACCAGCTACCCCAATTCTTTAGAACCTAAAAAAGGTTGTCTAAAGTGTGCGTAAGAGTGCCCACCAGAGTGATCTCTCGGCTCGTTTTGGAATCTCTCTGCCACTGAAGCTTATTTCATTTCCTTTCACATCCCCCTTTTGGTCAAGAAGATGTTCTCCATCCCACGATGCCGGGTCTACATTCCTCCCCGGGAGTCATATTCCACGTTGCCAGGGAGATTCACTTCCCTGGGTGTCTGATCCACGTAGGGGGGAGGGCAGTGATTTCACCTTTCAAGTTGGCTTAGCCAGAGAGAGAGGGCCACATCTGAGCAACAAAGAGGCATTCAGGAGGAGACTCTTAGGCACAAATACAGGGAGGCCTAGCCTCTCCTTTGCAGCAACCGTCTTCCCAAGGGTAAAACTTATGGTAGAGGGCTCAACCCATCAAACCACCAGTCCCCTATGTCTGTGGTCATGTTAGCAACCATGAAGGTGGGGTAGGCAAATACCCCTGCATTCTCCACAGGCTCCTCAAGGGGGCACTACATCTTTTTTTTTTTTTTTTCCCTTGTTTGTCTTTTTTCTTTTTTTTTTTTTTTTTTAACTTTCCCTTCTTTTTTAAATCAACTGTATGAAAAAAAAAAGTTAAAAAGAAAACAAACATACAATAAAAGAACATTTCAAAGAGACCATAACAAGGGAGTAAGAAAAAGACAACTAACCTAAGATAACTGCTTAACTTCCAACATGTTCCTACTTTACCCCAAGAAAGTTACATAATATAGCAACATTTCAGTGAACTTGTTCCTACTACATCCATCAGAAATTAACAGACCATAGTCATTTCTGGGCATCCCCAGAACGCCGAACAGCCCATCTTTTCTTCTTGGATTATTGTTCCCCCTTCCTTAATTGCTCTCTACTGCTAGTTCCCCTACATTCTACATTATAAACCATTTGTTTTACATTTTTCAAAGTTCACATTAGTGGTAGCATATAATATTTCTCTTTTTGTGCCTGGCTTATTTCGCTCAGCATTATGTCTTCAAGGTTCATCCATGTTGTCATATGTTTCACCAGATCGTTCCTTCTTACTGCCGCGTAGTATTCCATCGTGTGTATATACCACATTTTATTTATCCACTCATCTGTTGAAGGACATTTGGGTTGTTTCCATCTCTTGGCAATTGTGAATAATGCTGCTATGAACATTGGCGTGCAGATATCTGTTCGTGTCACTGCTTTCCGATCTTCCGGGTATATACCGAGAAGTGCAATCGCTGGATCGAATGGTAGCTCTATATCTAGTTTTCTAAGGAACTGCCAGACTGACTTCCAGAGTGGCTGAACCATTATACAGTCCCACCAACAATGAATAAGAGTTCCAATTTCTCCACATCCCCTCCAGCATTTGTAGTTTCCTGTTTGTTTAATGGCAGCCATTCTAACCGGTGTTAGATGGTATCTCATTGTGGTCTTAATTTGCATCTCTCTAATAGCTAGTGAAGCTGAACATTTTTTCATGTGTTTCTTGGCCATTTGTATTTCCTCTTCAGAGAACTGTCTTTTCATATCTTTTGCCCATTTTATAATTGGGCTGTCTGTACTATTGTCATTGAGTTGTAGGATTTCTTTGTATATGCAAGATATCAGTCTTTTGTCAGATACATGGTTTCCAAAAATTTTTTCCCATTGAGTTGGCTGCCTCTTTACCTTTTTGAGAAATTCCTTTGAGGTGCAGAAACTTCTAAGCTTGAGGAGTTCCCATTTATCTATTTTCTCTTTTGTTGCTTGTGCTTTGGGTGTAAAGTCTAGGAAGTGGCCTCCTAATACAAGGTCTTGAAGATGTTTTCCTACATTATCTTCTAGGAGTTTTATGGTACTTTCTTTTATATTGAGATCTTTGGTCCATTTTGAGTTAATTTTTGTGTAGGGGGGTGAGGTAGGGGTCCTCTTTCATTCTTTTGGATATGGATATCCAACTCTCCCAGCCCCATTTGTTGAAAAGACCATTATGGCTCAGTTCGGTGACTTTGGGGGCCTTATCAAAGATCAGTCGGCCATAGATCTGAGGGTCTATCTCTGAATTCTCAATTCGATTCCATTGATCTATATGTCTATCTTTGTGCCAGTACCATGCTGTTTTGGCAACTGTGGCTTTATAATAAGCTTCAAAGTCAGGGAGTGTAAGTCCTCCCACTTCGTTTTTCTTTTTTAGAGTGTCTTTAGCAATTCGAGGCATCTTCCCTTTCCAAATAAATTTGATAACTAGCTTTTCCAAGTCTGCAAAGTAGGTTGTTGGAATTTTGATTGGGATTGCATTGAATCTGTAGATGAGTTGGGTAGAATTGACATCTTAATGACATTTAGCCTTCCTATCCATGAACATGGAATATTTTTCCATCTTTTAAGGTCCCCTTCTATTTCTTTTAGTAGAGTTATGTAGTTTTCTTTGTATAGGTCTTTTACATCTTTGGTTAAGTTGATTCCTAGGTACTTGATTTTTTTAGTTGCTATTGAAAATGGTATCTTTTTCTTGAGTGTCTCTTCAGTTTGTTCATTTCTAGCATATAGAAACATTACTGACTTATGTGCATTAATCTTGTATCCCGCTACTTTGCTAAATTTGTTTATTAGCTCTAGTAGGTGTATCGTCGATTTCTCAGGGTTTTCTAGATATAAGATCATATCATCTGCAAACAATGACAGTTTTACTTCTTCTTTTCCAATTTGGATGCCTTTTATTTCTTTGTCTTGCCGGATTGCCCTGGCTAGCACCTCCAGCACAATGTTGAATAACAGTGGTGACAGCGGGCATCCTTGTCTTGTTCCTGATCTTAGAGGGAAGGCTTTCAGTCTCTCACCATTGAGTACTATGCTGGCTGTGGGTTTTTCATATATGCTCTTTATCATGTTGAGGAAGTTTCCTTCAATTCCTACCTTTTGAAGTGTTTTTATCAAAAAGGGATGTTGGATTTTGTCAAATGCTTTTTCAGCATCTATTGAGATGATCAATTGATTTTTCCCTTTCGAGTTTTTAATGTGTTGTAATACATTGATTGTTTTTCTTATGTTGAACCATCCTTGCATGCCTGGAATGAACCCCACTTGGTCATGGTGTATGATTTTTTTAATGTGTCTTTGGATTCGATTTGCAAGTATTTTGTTGAGGATTTTTGCATCTATATTCATTAGGGAGATTGGCCGGTAGTTTTCCTTTTTTGTAGCATCTTTGCCTGGTTTTGGTATTAGATTGATGTTAGCTTCATAAAATGAGTTAGGTAGTGTTCCATTTTTTCAATGTTTTGAAAGAGTTTGAGTAAGATTGGTGTCAGTTCTTTCTGGAAAGTTTGGTAGAATTCCCCTGTGAAGCCATCTGGCCCTGGGCATTTATTTGTGGGAAGATTTTTGATGACTGATTGGATCTCTTTGCTTGTGATGGGTTGGTTGAGGTCTTCTATTTCTTCTCTGGTCAGTCTAGGTTGTTCATATGTTTCCAGGAAATTGTCCATTTCTTCTACATTATCCAGTTTGTTGCCATACAGTTGTTCATAATATCCTCTTATAATTTTTTTAATTTCTTCAGGATCTGCAGTTATGTCACCTTTTTCATTCATTATTTTGTTTATATGGGTCTTCTCTCTTTTTGATTTTGTCAGTCTAGCTAGGGGCTTGTCAATCTTGTTGATCTTCTCAAAGAACCAACTTTTGGTGATATTTATCCTTTCTATTGTTTTTTTGTTCTCTATGTCATTTATTTCTGCTTTAATCCTTGTTATTTCTTTTCTTGTACTTGGTTTAGGATTGGTTTGCTGTTCATTTTCTAGCTTCTTCAGTTGATCCATTAGTTCTTTGATTTTGGCTCTTTCTTCCTTTTTAATATATGCGTTTAGTGCTATAAATTTCCCCTTAGCACTGCTTTTGCTGCATCCCATAGGTTTTGGTATGTTGTGTTCTCATTTTCATTCGTCTCTATATATTTAGCAATTTCTCTTGCTATTTCTTCTTTAACCCACTGATTGTTTAGGAGTGTGTTGTTTAACCTCCAGGTATTTGTGAATTTTCTATGTCTCTGATGGTTATTGACTTCTAATTGTATTCCATTGTGGTCAGAGAATGTGCTTTGAATAATTTCAATCTTTTTAAATTTATTGAGGCTTGTTTTATGTCCCAGCATATGATCTATTCTGGAGAAAGTTCCGTGAGCACTAGAAAAGTATGTGTATCCTGGTGATTTGGGATGTAATGTCCTGTAGATGTCTGTTAAATCTAATTCATTTATCAGATTGTTTAGGTTTTCAATTTCCTTATTGGTCTTCTGTCTGGTTGATCTATCTATAGGAGAGAGTGATGTGTGAAGTCTCCCACAATTATTGTGGAAACATCAATTGCTTCCTTTAGTTTTGCCAATGTTTCTCTCATGTATTTTGTGGCACCTTGATTGGGTGCATAGACATTTACGATTGTTATTTCTTCTTGCTGAATTGCCCCTTTTATTAGTATGTAGTGGCCTTCTTTGTCTCTCAAAACATCCCTGCATTTGAAGTCTATTTTATCTGAGATTAATATTGCTACACCTGCTTTCTTTTGGCTGTAGCTTGCATGAAATATTTTTTCCATCCTTTCACTTTCAGTTTCTTTGTGTCCCTGTGTCTAAGATGAGTCTCTTGTATGCAACATATTGATGGTTCATTTTTTTTGATCCATTCTGCGAATCTATATCTTTTAATTGGGGAGTTTAATCCATTTACATTCAACGTTAAAACCGTGAAGGCATTTCTTGAATCGGCCATCTTATCCTTTGGATTATGTTTGCCATATTTTTCCCTCTCTCTATTAATATCCTTTATTGTACCCATACCGAATCTCTTTAGTACTGAACCTTTCTCCAGGTCTCTCTGTCCTGTCTTTGTTTCTCTGTCTGTAGGGCTCCCTTTAGTATCTCCAGTAGGGCAGGTCTCTTGTTAGCAAATTCTCTCAGCATTTCTTCGTCTGTGAAAAATTTAAGCTCTCCTTCAAATTTGAAGGAGAGCTTTCCTGGATAAAGTATTCTTGGCTGGAAATTCCTCTCACTCAGAATTTTAAATATATCGTGCCACTGCCTTCTTGCCTCCATGGTGGCTGCTGAGTAGTCACTACTTAGTCTTATGCTGTTTCCTTTGTATGTGGTGAATTGCTTTTCTCTTGCTGCTTTCAGAACTTGCTCCTTCTCTTCTATGTTTGACAGTGTGATCAGTATATGTCTCGGAGTGGGTTTTTTTGGATTTATTCTATTTGGAGTTTGCTGAGCATTTATGATTAGTGTATTTATGTTGTTTAGAAGATTTGGGAAGTTTTCCCCAACAATTTCTTTGAATACTCTTCCTAGACCTTTACCCTTTTCTTCCCCTTCTGGGACACCAATGAGTCTTATATTTGGACGTTTCATATTATCTATCATATCCCTGAGGTCCATTTCGAGTTTTTCAATTTTTTTCCCCATTCTTTCTTTTATGCTTTCATTTTCCATTCTGTCATCTTCCAGGTCACTGATTTGTTGTTCAACTTCCTCTAGTCTTGTACTATGAGTGTCCAGAATCTTTTTAATTTGGTCAACAGTTTCTTTAATTTCCATAAGATCATCCATTTTTTTATTTAGTCTTGCAATGTCTTCTTTATGCTCTTCTAGGGTCTTCTTGATTTCCTTCATATCCCGTACTAGGGTCTCATTGTTCATCTTTAGTTCTTTGAGTAGCTGCTCTAGGTGGTGTGTCTCTTCTGGTCTTTTGATTTGGGTGCTTGGGCTTGGGTTATCCATATCGTCTGGTTTTTTCATATGCTTTATTATTTTCTGTTGTTTTTGGCCTCGTGGCATTTGCTGAACTTGATAGGGTTCTTTTAGGGTTTGTAGACCAGTTGAAGTCCTTATCTCTAATTTATCAGATCTACAGCTTCGTGGAGTACACTTTCTCTAACTAACCAGCAGGTGGCGTCCACGAGCCACCTGTTCTCCACAAGCCAGATCTCCCCTGCTTAGCCTTTTTGGTGAGTGGGGGAGTGAGTCTTGTGGGGCCCAATTGGTGTACCAAGCTTGCGTGTGTAGTTGGTGTTGCCTGCCCTGTATGTGGGGCGTGTTTCTGGGCAGTCGGGGAGGGGGGGTGGCCCTAACAATCAAATCTCCCTGATGATCCTAGAGTTTTAAAGCTGCTGCAATAGTCTAATCCTTCAGTTCAGTCCTGCCACAGTTTGTCTCTGCCACTGACCCACAAGTCTTTGGTATTGGCGTATGTCTCCTGAGACTTGCAAGTGGGCCCCTCTTCCAGGCTGTGCACCCCGGGTCCTCTGTTGAGGGATGACTGTGCTATGTCACAGGTGAGTGCCGTCCCCCCAGGGCAGTTCTGGGCTGCTGGGCTGTGTTGGGAGGCTCCCAGTCTGCTCAAATGATGGCTGAATGGGGCTCTGTTAATTCACACTGCTCCCCCTTCCCAGCTCTGGGACATTCAGCTGAGGTTGCAGGGAAGGCTAATGTCCACGCCCAGTTTTGTGGTGTGTGCCTGTTATTTGAAGCACTTCCGTCACACTGGGTTGTCTGGGGCAGCTCTGGGCTATGGGGCTGGCGATGGGCAGGAGTGTTTCCTGTCCACCAGGATGGTGGCTGTGAGCGGACACCCCCCTTTTCTTGGGAAGTTGTGTTGTTTAGTGAATTTTCTCAGCCACTGGAATATTGCCTTTTGTCTCAGAGCTCTCTTAGTTCTGCTCTTGACTTGACGTGCCCAAATTTCAATTCTTTGAAGCTTTCTGTATTGAGCTTCTTAGAGTAATTGTTTTAGAAAAAGCAAAAAGGATTTAAAAAAAAAAAAAAAAAACGGCCCTCCTCAGAGATCTAATGGGTTATTGAAATGCTAATAGACAAAGCAACCAGGGCCATTAAGGAAAGGTGCACAGGGCAGAGAGATCAGCTTTGCTTCGGGATTTGCATATGCGCCTCAAGGCCTGATCTCCGCCCTTCCCCTTTCTGTGTTCACCAGAACTCGAAAAATCCTCTGCTTTTATTTTGGAGTTTTTTGTGTTGTTTTTTTTCTATGTCTGTCTCCTCTCTGCTGGGCTGGCTGCTCTCAGAGTCTCTGGTGTCTGGTCTCAGTCTATCTATGGTTGGAGTTTGAATCAGTAGAATGAGTTTCCGATAAGAGCAGCCACTGCAATTCTCCCTTCTCCTTCCCGGAGCTGACAGCCCCTCCTCCCCCGGGACTGAGCCTGGCAGGGAGGGGCGCGGGTCCCCTGGCCACAAAAACTTACAGATTTCGCTGATCTCAGCAGTTCCACGTTTTCATGAGTGTTGTATGAAGTATGCCCAAAGACAGATTGCTCTGTGGTGTCCAGTCCACGCAGTTCCTGGCTTTTTACCTACTTTCCTGGAGGAGTAACTAAAACATACAGCTCACCAGTCTGCCATCTTGCCCCGCCCCCCCCAGATGTTAGCATTTTAAAATATTAAAATGGACAATGTGCAACAAGAGTACATACAAACAAACAGGAAATGATGGCCCATCCAAAGGGAGAAGATACAGAAAACACCAGTGAAGGATATGAGAATGTGGACATACCAAACAAAGCCTTAAAAAAGTTGATCTTAAAAATGCTGAAGGACATGAAGGAAATTACAAAGGAAAAAAAACTAAAGAATATCAGGAAAACAATGAATGAACAATATGAGAATCCTTGTAAAGAGACAGAAATTTTTATAAGGACCCAAAATGAACAACTGGAGTTGAAGACCACAATAACTGAAATGAAAAAAATGCCTAAGAACTTTCAAGAACAGATTGGAGCTTGCAGAATAAAAAATCAGTGATATTGAAGACAAGACACTTGAAATAAGTCAGGCTGAGGAGCAGAAAGAAAAAAGAACTATTAAAAGTGAAAATAACCTAAGACACCTATGGGACACCATTAAGTACACCAATATATGCATTATGGCAGTTCCAGAAGGAGAAGAAAGAGAGATAGGGGCAGAAAGAAGGTTCAAAGAAATAACAGAGAACTTCCAAAACTTAGCAAAAAGACATGAATGTGTACATCCAAGAAGCCCAGAGAACACCAAATAATACACACATGAAGAAAAATATACCCCATCATATATTGATTACAGTATCACATGAAAAGGATAAGGAGAGAGTTCTAAACATGTTACATATGTGGGAATCCCAATTAGATTGAATGCCTATTTCTCATCAGAAACAATGGAGCAAGAAGGCAGTGGGTTGAAATACTGAGCATGCTCAAGGAAAACAACTGCTAGTCAGTAAAAGAGAGTCCAGCAACACTCTCTTTCAAAAATAAGGGAGAGATATAGACATTCTCAGATAAACAAAGCTGAGGGAGTTCAGCTTTGCCCAGCAAGCAATGCTAGAGGAAGTTCTTCAGACTAAAAGGAAAGGACATTAGACAGTGGTTCAAAGCAGCATAAAGAAAAAAAGATCTATGCTAAAGGAGACTATTTGAGTAATTATAAATGCCAGAACTATTGTATCGTATTGTTTGGGATGTAACTCCACGTCATACTTTCTACAGGTGCTAAAATGCAAATGCATAGAAAGTAATGAAAAATCCAGGTTTTTGGACATACAATGTCCAAAGATACAAGTGGTAACTGGTACAAAAAAAAAAATGGTGTGGGGGAACAGGGGAAAAGTATATGGGCATTCTATTGAAGTTAAGTTGGTATCAAACCAAATATGGTTGTTATATATTAAGGATGTTAAATTTTACCCCATGGTAACCACAAGGAAAAAAGATGAAAAATATATCCAGATAGAAATGAGAAGGCACTCAATATAGTACAACACATAAAAAGCAAATAAATATAAAAGTAGGCTTTAACAGAAGTGAGGGACAAAAAATATATAAGACTTACAAAGGCTAAATAGCAAAATGACAGAAGAAAGTCTTGTATTATGAGTAGTGATTTTAAATGTAAGTGGATTAAACCCTCCAGTCAAAAGGCAGAGATTGGCAGAATGGATTCAAAAAGCATGACCCAACTATATGCTACATGCAAGAGACTCACCTTAAGTCAAAGGTACAAGTAGATTGAGGGGGAAAGTATAGAAAAAATATATATACCATGCAAGTAAGAACCAAAAGAGAGCTGGGGTGGCTATACAAGCATTGGATAAAATAGACTTCAAGTCAAAAACACTTGGGACAAAGATGATCATTACATATCAATCAAGGGGACAATTCAACAGGAAGATGTAACAATAATAAATATATATGCAACTAACAGCAGAGCCCCAATATATATGAAGCAAATTCTGACAGATTTTTAAGGGAGAAATTGACGGTTCTATATTAATATTAGGAGACTTTAACATAACACTCTCAATAATGGATACATCTAGTCTGAAGCTCAATAATGAAGTACAAGACTTGAATGATACCCTAAACTAAACCAACTAGACCTAACAGACATATATAGAACACTGCACTCAACAAAAACAATACACATTCTTCTCGAGTACACATGGATCATTCTCCAGGATGAACCATATGTTGGGTCACAAAACAAGTCTCAGTAAATTAAAAAATATTGAAATCATACAATGTGTATTCTCCAATCAGAATGGAATGAAGCTAGAAATTAATAACAGAGGGAGAAATGGAAAATTCACAAATATGTGAAAATTAAACAACATATTCTTAAACAGCTGATGGGTTAAAGAGGAAATCAGAAGCAAAATTAGGAAATATCTTGAGGGGAATGAAAATGAAACTACAATATACCAAAACTTATGGGATGCAGCAAAGGCAGTGCTGAGAGGGAAATTTATAGCTCTAAATGTTTACATTAAAAAAGAAGAAAGACTTCTAATCAGAGACCTTAGCTCAAGACTAGAAGAACTAAAAAAAGAAGAGCAAACTAAATCCAAAGTGAGCAGAAGGAAGAAATAACAAAGATTAGAATGGAGATAAATGAAATAGAAAAAAAATAGAGGGAATCAAAGTCAAACGTTATTTCTTTGAAAAAATCAATAAAGTTGACAAATCTTCAGCTAGACTGACAAAGAAAAAAAGAGAGATTATACAAATAATGAAAATCAGAAATGAGAGGGAGGCCATTAATACCGATCTCACTGAAATAAAAAGGACTAAAACTGTATGCCAATAAATTAGATAACCCAGATGAAATGGGCAAATTATCAGAAACACACAAACTATCTACATTGATTTAAGAAGAAATAGAAGATCTCAGCAAACCAATTACTAGTAAAAAGATTGAATCAGTTATCAAAAACCTCCCAACAAAGAAAAGCCCAGGAGCAGATGGCTTTACAGGGAAATTCTATCAAACATTCCTAGAAGACTTAGCTCCAATTCTGCTCAAACTCTTCCAAAAAAGTGAAGAGCAGAGAACACAGCCTAATTCATTCTATGAGACTAATATCACCTTCATACCAAAGCTGGATAAAGATACCACAAGAAAAGAAAACTACAGACCAGTATCTCTGAAGACTACAGATGCA
The DNA here is from genome assembly GCF_015220235.1 of Choloepus didactylus. NCBI lineage: Eukaryota > Metazoa > Chordata > Mammalia > Pilosa > Megalonychidae > Choloepus > Choloepus didactylus. Next base: position 152,185,999 of record NC_051309.1, read on the forward strand.
AAAATCCTCAATAAAATACTAGCAAACTGAATCCAACAGTATATTAGAATTATACACCATGATCAAGTGGGATTTATCCCTGTATGCATGGTTGGTTCAGCATAAGAAAATCAATTAATGTAACATACCACATGAACAGAATGAAGGAAAAAAACCACATGATCATTTCAATTGATACAGAAAAGGCATTTGACAACATCCAGCACCTGCTCTTGATAAAAACACTCAGAACACTAAGAATCAAAGGAAACTTCCTCAACATGATAAAGTGCATTTCTGAAAAGCCAATAGCTAACTTCCTACTTAATGGTGAAAGACTGAAAACTTTCTCTCTAAGATCTTGAACAAAGACGAGGATGTCTACTATCACCACTATTATTCAACATTGTACTGGAAGTTCTAGCCTGAGGAATTAGGCAGGAAAAAAAATAATAAAAGGCATCCATATTGGAAAGGAAGAAGTAAAACTTTCCCTATTTGCAGATCATATGATCATATATACAGAAAATCCTGAAAAATCCACACCAATGCTCCTAGAGCTAATAAATGAATTCAGCAAAGTGGTGGGGTACAAGATCAACACCCAAACATCAGTAATGTTTCTATATACAAGCAATGAACAATTGGAAGAAGAAATCAAGAAAAAAATCCATTCACAATAGCAACTAAAAGAATCAAATATCTAGGAATAAATCTAACCAAGGAAGTAAAGGACTTGTACACAGAAGACTACAAAACATTGTTAAAAGAAATCAAAGAAGACCTAAATAAATGGAAGAACATTCCATGTTCATGGATTGGAAGACTAAATATTGTTAAAATGGCAATACTACCCAAAGCAATTAATAGATTCAATACAATCCCAATCAAAACTCCAACAACCTTCTCTGCAGATATGAAAAAGCCAATCATCAAATTCATATGGAAGGGCAAGGGCAAATTTATATTCAAGGACCCCAAATAGCTAAAACCACCCTGAAAAAGAAGAATGATCTTAAAACTTATTACAAAAGCACAGTAATCAAAACAGCATGGTACTAGCACAAGGACAGACATATAGACCAGTAGAACAGATTTGAGAGCTCAGAAATCAACCTTCACATTTATGGCCAACTGATTTTTGACAAGGTGGCAATTACCATTCAATTGGGAAAGAATAGTGTCTTCAGCAAATGGTGCTGGGAAAACTGTATTTCCATTTGCAAAAAAAAAAGAAAAGAAAAGAAAAGAAAGAAGAAAAAAAGGAGGGTCCCTACCTCACACCATATATGAAAAAAAAAAAACAAAAAACACACACCTCAAAAAGGGTCAAAGACCTTAATATAAAAGCCAGGACTTTGAAACTCCTAAAAAAAAAGAAGGAAGCACCTTCAGGAACTTGTGTTAGGAAATGTTTTCTTAGACTTTACACCCAAAGCATAAGCAACAAAAGAAAAAATAGAAAATGGGACCTCATCAAAATTAAAAACTTTTGCACTTGAAAGGACTTTATTGTGAAAGTAAAATGACAACCTACACAATGGGAGAAAATATTTGGATACCACACATCCAATAAAGGGCTAATATCCAACATATATAAAGAAATCCTTCTACTTAACAACATAAGATAAATAACCCAATTTAAAAATGGACAAAAGACTTGAATAGACACCTCTCCAAAGAAGATACACAAATGGCCAGAAAACACATGAAAAGATACTCAATGTCATTAACCGTCAGGGAACTGCAAATCAAAAATCACCATGAGATACCATTTCACACCCATTAGAATGGCTACTATTTAGAAAACAGAAAATAACAGAAAAAAACAGAACATGTTGGAGAAGACTCAGAGAAACAGGAACACTCATTCATTGTTGGTGGCAGTGTAAAATAGTGCATGCATTCTAGAAGACAGTCTGGTGGTTCCTCAGAAAGCCAAGTATAGAACTACCATATGACCTTACAATCACACGACTTGTTATATACCTAAAAGAATTAAAAGCAGAGATTCCAACAGATATTTTCACACCGACATTCATAGTAGCATTATTTGCAATTGCCAAAAGATGGAAGAAATCCAAGTGTCCATCAACCAATAAATGGATGAAAAAAATGTGGTATAGAGATAAAACGGATTTTTCAGCCGTAAAAAGGAATGCAGTACTGATACATGAGAAAACATGGATGAACTTTGAAGACCTCATGTTGAGTGAAATAAGCCAGACACAAAGGACAAATATTGTACGATCTTGCTGATTCAAAACCATGAGAATAAGCAAACTCATAGGTCAGAATCTAGAATATAGGTTACCAGGGGACAGGGAGGGCATAGGGAATGGGAAATTAAGTCTTAAAATATACAGAGTTCCTGTTTGGAATGATGGAAATGTTTTGGTAATGGATCGTGATGATGGTAGCACAACATTGTGAATGCAATTAACAGCACTGAAATATATAGCTGGATATGATTAAAAGGGGAAAAGCTAGACTGTATATATGGTAACAGAATAAAAATTAAAAACACAAAAATCCATGGAACTACAGGACACAAACAATGAGCTCTAAGTTAAACCATGGACTTTAATTAATAGTATAGCTGTAAAAAATGTGCAATCATCAGTTGTAACAAATGATCCAAACCAGCGAAGGGTATTGGTGGTGGGGTGGTGGGTGGGCATCCTGTATTTTATGCATGATTGTTCTGTAAACCCACTTCTCTAATAAAAAAACTTTTAAAAAAGCAAATTTTAAAAACAAAACAAAACAAAAAATACACCTCTATTCACCTCACCTAGGCTTTTTTTTTTTTTTTTAACTCTCAAGACAGTTTTATTTTCACTTGAGAAACAAAGATTTCCTCCAAGCCACATGAGGTCTCTGCCACCCACGCACTCACCCAGCAGGACCTGAACTCTGCACCACCCTGTGTTCTGCAGGGCAGCTGGAGGTGGGGAGACAACAGCCCACTTTGGGTAATGGATCCAGAGCCTGTGGCCTGATCAACATCACGGAATGCTCACGGGAAACCTGTACCTAGGATCTCTGCCCCAGGCTAGTTTTGTTTTCACAAATCTCTCTCAAATGTATTATTTTGGTGACAAAAATGAAGGAGCTTTGTAAATTTTTTATAAATGATGAACATATCAAGTAATTGTTTACATTTCTTGACAAAATAGGAACTATGGCAGCAGAATCAAATTGGTAAAAACACTTAGATTAAATAGACAATGATTGGGTCTGCTATTTTGTCGTAAGAGAAGTGGTGGCACTGTTTAGATATGTGTTTGATCTTGCTTCCTGTATTGCATTTTTTCAATAACTTAAAAAAACAAAACAAAACAAAACAAAAAACACTGGCTCTGTGAACATCTACTTTCTACTTTTAAAGTTCTCTTCACCTACTAACAATTTAGAAAAAATTAAGCATGGGTAGTGGAGAACTACACTCAAGCCATTTTCTAAAATAAGCTACTCAAACTGACCAAAATACAGCCTTAACATTGTATAAAAGAATTTCGGAGAACCGAAAGTGCCTTCTGCCAACTAGAGAGAGTTTTGCAGCATGGGCCATGATGAAGTAAGAGAGAAGGAGTGGTGGGGGTGGGGGTGGCGTTTCTCAGAATGAAAATAAGAATAAAAAATAAAAATAAAAAGGAACACTCAAAGCATTCCACCACCACCACCACCCACCACCCAACTCCATTTTTCATTTAGTTTTTTTCCCATTTTTCTACTCATCTGTCCCCACACTGGATAGAGAGAGTATGAACCACAAGGTTTTCACAATTACACAGTCACACCAGGCAAGCTGTGTAGTTATGCAATTGTCTTCAAGAATCACTACTACTGGGTTGCAGTTTGACACTTTCTAGTATTTCTTCCTAGCTTTTCCAATACACTAAAAACTAAAAAGGGATATCTGTGTAGTGTGCATAAAGAATGCCCCCCAGAATGCCCTCTCGATTCCATTTGAAATCTCTCAGCCATTGATATTTAATTTTGTTTCATTTTGCTTCCCCTTTTTGGTCAAGATTTTCTCAATCCCGTCATGCCAGTCCACACTCATCCCCAGGAGTCATGTCCCATTGCCAGGGAGATTTACACCCCTGGGAAACAGGTCCCACGTAGGGAGGATGCAGTTGATTCTTGTATTAAAAAAGTATTAATTCCCAGTAGAACCAAAAGTTCCTTTTTCTTGCTTTAACTCATGCTCCAATTTGTGGTCTGGAGCTATTCTTGGATTGGTATTGTATTTGCAACAGTTGCACATGACAGCTGAGGAGCAGTTTGCATTAAAAAGCAATTCATTTTGCATTTGTATCTGTGTGGGTTTTATTTGTTATATCACATTGCATAACAAAATCAACCTACAACTTAGTATCTTAAAACGCCAATAATCACTTATCATCCCTCACCGATTCTGATCACCAGAAATTTGGGAGCAGCTTGGCTGGGCTATTCTGGTTTGTGATCTCTAATGAGGCTGTAGTCAAACATGAGTTGTGGCTACAGTCATCGGAAGGTTCAACTGGGGCTGGAAGATCAACTTCCAAAATGGCTGACTCACCTATCTGGCAAATGGGTGCTGTTAGGTCGGAGTCGTTCAAGAATCCACACAACACAGCAAGTCAAAGTTTAAGTATAAAGTTTAAGATTTATTAGAGGAAGAAAGCAGGTGGGAGCCAGCAAAAAGAAAGAAAATGGCTCTGAATCTCATCCTGGGAGCCACATTTTTTAAGGAAAAAAAACCCATGCTGGGAAGGGTGTCTGCTGAGTGGTGTCCTGTGCCTTGACTGAGTGAGTGCCTATCAATTTCTGAGCTGATTGGTTGCTAGGGTTCTGACTCACTATTCTTTGAAATGCAGCTGTGTTATCTATCTAGAGAGGGCAGGCCTTTCTGCATGCTTGTGGTTGTTCGTCTTATGGGCATATCTGACCTTGTTTCATCTGCCTTTTGGGGGTTGAGGCACCACCATGGCTGGGACAACCTTGAACAGCCTTCATCCTTTAGTTTATGGTACATCTGGTTTCTATGAGATAAGCTGTGGTGTCCCTAGGTCATAAATTCCTTCTATATGCTAAATTCTTTTTCTGGAATCTAACAGGTGCTGGCTGTTATTAGGAGTCCTCTGTGCCTCTCCACATGGGCCTCTGCTACAGCGCTGCTTGAAGGACCTCACTGCATGCCTGCTGGCTTACCCCAGAGCAAGCAGTCCAAAAGATCCAGGCAGTAGCTGCAGTGAGTTCTATGACTGAGAACCGGAAGTCACACGGCCTCTTTCTACCATATTCTATTGATCATACAAGATCAGCCCAGTTTGAATGTGGAAGCAGATTACACAGTAGTATGAATGGTGGAGGTGGGGATCAATGGAGGACATCTTGGAGGCTGACTACTGAAGAGGTTTAGATATAATGTATGTTAAGCATAACATCAATTCTTTACATGGGCAACTAGATAGATTTTGAAAGTGAGAATTGTGAATAAGTTTACTTTTATAGAAATATTTAGTACGATTTCATTACATTTTTAAAAAGTAAAAATTTCAGCTTTCAAAAAATAATTTTAATTTTAAAATTTGATATTTATTAATTATAATTTATATTTTGCTTTTCAGTTTTAATAGATCATTTAAAATATTTTACAAAAAATAACTCAGGGACAGATAGAAAAATGTTTTATTTTTATTTATTCATTTACTTTAATTTATAATTTTTTATTAAAATATATTCAAATTATGTATACTTTGAATACAATTATGTTTTATATTTTAATGTGGTGTTAAAATCGTGGTTGTTATTAGATTGCAAATTTGGTGAAAATCTTGATAATAGCAACATAATTGGTGATTTGCTAAAATGAAGGCCAGAAAAATAAATATATAATAATTTATTAATTACAATTGTATTTATCACTCATCAACAGAATACCTAGACATGTGCAATAATAATTAAATTCAGATACCTTTGATAGTTTGTCAATATTTAGTCATTAAAAAACTATAGCTTTATACATATTCCTATTTTGTCTCTCTGGGGATATATTTGTAAATGGGGGAATAGAATAGATTTTATTAAACAGCTTGTTGGCTTGATTTATAACTTACACAAATGTAGATATATATAGTATGTGGCGCTCCACTCAAATTCTTGCCCCAACCCTGGAAATGGTGGGAGAGAAGTGCTGTTTACCTGACTTAGCCTCCAAAACTGCAGCCCTTTTGGGGTAAGCAATCATAAGGTGGAGACTGCCCTCATCAGCTTACTATGTGGGGATGCTTGTGGACTAACAAGGCTAAGAGTGAGAATAGACCTATGCCCAGCTTTTGCGGCAAAATAAATGAAATATTCCCAGTGAAACCTAGTCCAGCTCATATATCTGAATTGAGGGGACTTAAACATCCCCACATGCCACAGCATCTTAGGAGCATCCTGATGGGGAGATGGCTTTCTGTCTTAGGGGAATGGTAGTGTTGGTTGTTCCATCTAGTTTTGAGCAGCATCCCAGATAAAGCTGTAAGGGGTAGAGGTCCACTCCAAGCCTTTGGAAAGAAAAGAGGCAAAACCTAAGCATACTGAACGTGCTTTAAGAATAGTGTAGGAGGCGGGGCAAGATGGCAGACTGGTGAGCTGTATGTTTTAGTTACTCCTCCAGGAAAGTAGGTAAAAAGCCAGGAACTGCGTGGACTGGACACCACAGAGCAATCTGTCTTTGGGCATACTTCATACAACACTCATGAAAACGTGGAACTGCTGAGATCAGCGAAATCTGTAAGTTTTTGCGGCCAGGGGACCCGCGCCCCTCCCTGTCAGGCTCAGTCCCGGGGGAGGAGGGGCTGTCAGCTCCAGGAAGGAGAAGGGAGAATTGCAGTGGCTGCTCTTATCGGAAACTCATTCTACTGATTCAAACTCCAACCATAGATAGACTGAGACCAGACACCAGAGACTCTGAGAGCAGCCAGCCCAGCAGAGAGGAGACAGGCATAGAAAAAAAACAACACGAAAAACTCCAAAATAAAAGCAGAGGATTTCTGGAGTTCTGGTGAACACAGAAAGGGGAAGGGCGGAGATCAGGCCTTGAGGCGCATATGCAAATCCCGAAGCAAGGCTGATCTCTCTGCCCTGTGGACCTTTCCTTAATGGCCCTGGTTGCTTTGTCTATTAGCATTTCAATAACCCATTAGATCTCTGAGGAGGGCCGTTTTTTTGTTTGTTTTTTTTTTTAAATCCTTTTTGCTTTTTCTAAAACAATTACTCTAAGAAGCTCAATACAGAAAGCTTCAAAGAATTGAAATTTGGGCACGTCAAGTCAAGAGCAGAACTAAGAGAGCTCTGAGACAAAAGGCAATAATCCAGTGGCTGAGAAAATTCACTAAACAACACAACTTCCCAAGAAAAGGGGGGTGTCCGCTCACAGCCACCATCCTGGTGGACAGGAAACACTCCTGCCCATCGCCAGCCCCATAGCCCAGAGCTGCCCCAGACAACCCAGTGTGACGGAAGTGCTTCAAATAACAGGCACACACCACAAAACTGGGCGTGGACATTAGCCTTCCCTGCAACCTCAGCTGAATGTCCCAGAGCTGGGAAGGGGGAGCAGTGTGAATTAACAGAGCCCCATTCAGCCATCATTTGAGCAGACTGGGAGCCTCCCAACACAGCCCAGCAGCCCAGAACTGCCCTGGGGGGACGGCACTCACCTGTGACATAGCACAGTCATCCCTCAACAGAGGACCCGGGGTGCACAGCCTGGAAGAGGGGCCCACTTGCAAGTCTCAGGAGCCATACGCCAATACCAAAGACTTGTGGGTCAGTGGCAGAGACAAACTGTGGCAGGACTGAACTGAAGGATTAGACTATTGCAGTAGCTTTAAAACTCTAGGATCATCAGGGAGATTTGATTGTTAGGGCCACCCCCCCTCCCCGACTGCCCAGAAACACGCCCCACATACAGGGCAGGCAACACCAACTACACACGCAAGCTTGGGACACCAATTGGGCCCCACAAGACTCACTCCCCCACTCACCAAAAAGGCTAAGCAGGGGAGATCTGGCTTGTGGAGAACAGGTGGCTCGTGGACGCCACCTGCTGGTTAGTTAGAGAAAGTGTACTCCACAAAGCTATAGATCTGATAAATTAGAGATAAGGACTTCAACTGGTCTACAAACCCTAAAAGAACCCTATCAAGTTCAGCAAATGCCACGAGGCCAAAAACAACAGAAAATTATAAAGCATATGAAAAAACCAGACGATATGGATAACCCAAGCCCAAGCACCCAAATCAAAAGACCAGAAGAGACACACCTAGAGCAGCTACTCAAAGAACTAAAGATGAACAATGAGACCATAGTACGGGATATGAAGGAAATCAAGAAGACCCTAGAAGAGCATAAAGAAGACATTGCAAGACTAAATAAAAAAATGGATGATCTTATGGAAATTAAAGAAACTGTTGACCAAATTAAAAATATTCTGGACACTCATAGTACAAGACTAGAGGAAGTTGAACAACGAATCAGTGACCTGGAAGATGACAGAATGGAAAATGAAAGCATAAAAGAAAGAATGGGGAAAAAAAATTGAAAAAACTCGAAATGGACCTCAGGGATATGATAGATAATATGAAACGTCCGAATATAAGACTCATTGGTGTCCCAGAAGGGGAAGAAAAGGGTAAAGGTCTAGGAAGAGTATTCAAAGAAATTGTTGGGGAAAACTTCCCAAATCTTCTAAACAACATAAATACACAAATCATAAATGCTCAGCGAACTCCAAATAGAATAAATCCAAAAAAACCCACTCCGAGACATATACTGATCACACTGTCAAACATAGAAGAGAAGGAGCAAGTTCTGAAAGCAGCAAGAGAAAAGCAATTCACCACATACAAAGGAAACAGCATAAGACTAAGTAGTGACTACTCAGCAGCCACCATGGAGGCAAGAAGGCAGTGGCACGATATATTTAAAATTCTGAGTGAGAGGAATTTCCAGCCAAGAATACTTTATCCAGCAAAGCTCTCCTTCAAATTTGAGGGAGAGCTTAAATTTTTCACAGACAAACAAATGCTGAGAGAATTTGCTAACAAGAGACCTGCCCTACTGGAGATACTCAAGGGAGCCCTACAGACAGAGAAACAAAGACAGGACAGAGAGACCTGGAGAAAGGTTCAGTACTAAAGAGATTCGGTATGGGTACAATAAAGGATATTAATAGACAGAGGGAAAAATATGGCAAACATAATCCAAAGGATAAGATGGCCGGTTCAAGAAATGCCTTCACGGTTTTAACGTTGAATGTAAATGGATTAAACTCCCCAATTAAAAGATATAGATTCGCAGAATGGATCAAAAAAAATGAACCATCAATATGTTGCGTACAAGAGACTCATCTTAGACACAGGGACACAAAGAAACTGAAAGTGAAAGGATGGAAAAAAATATTTCATGCAAGCTACAGCCAAAAGAAAGCAGGTGTAGCAATATTAATCTCAGATAAATAGACTTCAAATGCAGGGATGTTTTGAGAGACAAAGAAGGCCACTACATACTAATAAAAGGGGCAATTCAGCAAGAAGAAATAACAATCGTAAATGTCTATGCACCCAATCAAGGTGCCACAAAATACATGAGAGAAACATTGGCAAAACTAAAGGAAGCAATTGATGTTTCCACAATAATTGTGGGAGACTTCAACACATCACTCTCTCCTCTAGATAGATCAACCAGACAGAAGACCAATAAGGAAATTGAAAACCTAAACAATCTGATAAATGAATTAGATTTAACAGACATATACAGGACATTACATCCCAAATCACCAGGATACACATACTTTTCTAGTGCTCACGGAACTTTCTCCAGAATAGATCATATGCTGGGACATAAAACAAGCCTCAATAAATTTAAAAAGATTGAAATTATTCAAAGCACATTCTCTGACCACAATGGAATACAATTAGAAGTCAATAACCATCAGAGACTTAGAAAATTCACAAATACCTGGAGGTTAAACAACACACTCCTAAACAATCAGTGGGTTAAAGAAGAAATAGCAAGAGAAATTGCTAAATATATAGAGACGAATGAAAATGAGAACACAACATACCAAAACCTATGGGATGCAGCAAAAGCAGTGCTAAAGGGGAAATTTATAGCACTAAACGCATATATTAAAAAGGAAGAAAGAGCCAAAATCAAAGAACTAATGGATCAACTGAAGAAGCTAGAAAATGAACAGCAAACCAATCCTAAACCAAGTACAAGAAAAGAAATAACAAGGATTAAAGCAGAAATAAATGACATAGAGAACAAAAAAACAATAGAAAGGATAAATATCACCAAAAGTTGGTTCTTTGAGAAGATCAACAAGATTGACAAGCCCCTAGCTAGACTGACAAAATCAAAAAGAGAGAAGACCCATATAAACAAAATAATGAATGAAAAAGGTGACATAACTGCAGATCCTGAAGAAATTAAAAAAATTATAAGAGGATATATGAACAACTGTATGGCAACAAACTGGATAATGTAGAAGAAATGGACAATTTCCTGGAAACATATGAACAACCTAGACTGACCAGAGAAGAAATAGAAGACCTCAACCAACCCATCACAAGCAAAGAGATCCAATCAGTCATCAAAAATCTTCCCACAAATAAATGCCCAGGGCCAGATGGCTTCACAGGGGAATTCTACCAAACTTTCCAGAAAGAACTGACACCAATCTTACTCAAACTCTTTCAAAACATTGAAAAAAATGGAACACTACCTAACTCATTTTATGAAGCTAACATCAATCTAATACCAAAACCAGGCAAAGATGCTACAAAAAAGGAAAACTACCGGCCAATCTCCCTAATGAATATAGATGCAAAAATCCTCAACAAAATACTTGCAAATCGAATCCAAAGACACATTAAAAAAATCATACACCATGACCAAGTGGGGTTCATTCCAGGCATGCAAGGATGGTTCAACATAAGAAAAACAATCAATGTATTACAACACATTAAAAACTCGAAAGGGAAAAATCAATTGATCATCTCAATAGATGCTGAAAAAGCATTTGACAAAATCCAACATCCCTTTTTGATAAAAACACTTCAAAAGGTAGGAATTGAAGGAAACTTCCTCAACATGATAAAGAGCATATATGAAAACCCACAGCCAGCATAGTACTCAATGGTGAGAGACTGAAAGCCTTCCCTCTAAGATCAGGAACAAGACAAGGATGCCCGCTGTCACCACTGTTATTCAACATTGTGCTGGAAGTGCTAGCCAGGGCAATCCGGCAAGACAAAGAAATAAAAGGCATCCAAATTGGAAAAGAAGAAGTAAAACTGTCATTGTTTGCAGATGATATGATCTTATATCTAGAAAACCCTGAGAAATCAACGATACACCTACTAGAGCTAATAAACAAATTTAGCAAAGTAGCGGGATACAAGATTAATGCACATAAGTCAGTAATGTTTCTATATGCTAGAAATGAACAAACTGAAGAGACACTCAAGAAAAAGATACCATTTTCAATAGCAACTAAAAAAAATCAAGTACCTAGGAATAAACTTAACCAAAGATGTAAAAGACCTATACAAAGAAAACTACATAACTCTACTAAAAGAAATAGAAGGGGACCTTAAAAGATGGAAAAATATTCCATGTTCATGGATAGGAAGGCTAAATGTCATTAAGATATCAATTCTACCCAAACTCATCTACAGATTCAATGCAATCCCAATCAAAATTCCAACAACCTACTTTGCAGACTTGGAAAAGCTAGTTATCAAATTTATTTGGAAAGGGAAGATGCCTCGAATTGCTAAAGTCACTCTAAAAAAGAAAAACGAAGTGGGAGGACTTACACTCCCTGACTTTGAAGCTTATTATAAAGCCACAGTTGCCAAAACAGCATGGTACTGGCACAAAGATAGACATATAGATCAATGGAATCGAATTGAGAATTCAGAGATAGACCCTCAGATCTATGGCCGACTGATCTTTGATAAGGCCCCCAAAGTCACCGAACTGAGCCATAATGGTCTTTTCAACAAATGGGGCTGGGAGAGTTGGATATCCATATCCAAAAGAATGAAAGAGGACCCCTACCTCACCCCCTACACAAAAATTAACTCAAAATGGACCAAAGATCTCAATATAAAAGAAAGTACCATAAAACTCCTAGAAGATAATGTAGGAAAACATCTTCAAGACCTTGTATTAGGAGGCCACTTCCTAGACTTTACACCCAAAGCACAAGCAACAAAAGAGAAAATAGATAAATGGGAACTCCTCAAGCTTAGAAGTTTCTGCACCTCAAAGGAATTTCTCAAAAAGGTAAAGAGGCAGCCAACTCAATGGGAAAAAATTTTTGGAAACCATGTATCTGACAAAAGACTGATATCTTGCATATACAAAGAAATCCTACAACTCAATGACAATAGTACAGACAGCCCAATTATAAAATGGGCAAAAGATATGAAAAGACAGTTCTCTGAAGAGGAAATACAAATGGCCAAGAAACACATGAAAAAATGTTCAGCTTCACTAGCTATTAGAGAGATGCAAATTAAGACCACAATGAGATACCATCTAACACCGGTTAGAATGGCTGCCATTAAACAAACAGGAAACTACAAATGCTGGAGGGGATGTGGAGAAATTGGAACTCTTATTCATTGTTGGTGGGACTGTATAATGGTTCAGCCACTCTGGAAGTCAGTCTGGCAGTTCCTTAGAAAACTAGATATAGAGCTACCATTCGATCCAGCGATTGCACTTCTCGGTATATACCCGGAAGATCGGAAAGCAGTGACACGAACAGATATCTGCACGCCAATGTTCATAGCAGCATTATTCACAATTGCCAAGAGATGGAAACAACCCAAATGTCCTTCAACAGATGAGTGGATAAATAAAATGTGGTATATACACACGATGGAATACTACGCGGCAGTAAGAAGGAACGATCTGGTGAAACATATGACAACATGGATGAACCTTGAAGACATAATGCTGAGCGAAATAAGCCAGGCACAAAAAGAGAAATATTATATGCTACCACTAATGTGAACTTTGAAAAATGTAAAACAAATGGTTTATAATGTAGAATGTAGGGGAACTAGCAGTAGAGAGCAATTAAGGAAGGGGGAACAATAATCCAAGAAGAAAAGATGGGCTGTTCGGCGTTCTGGGGATGCCCAGAAATGACTATGGTCTGTTAATTTCTGATGGATGTAGTAGGAACAAGTTCACTGAAATGTTGCTATATTATGTAACTTTCTTGGGGTAAAGTAGGAACATGTTGGAAGTTAAGCAGTTATCTTAGGTTAGTTGTCTTTTTCTTACTCCCTTGTTATGGTCTCTTTGAAATGTTCTTTTATTGTATGTTTGTTTTCTTTTTAACTTTTTTTTTCATACAGTTGATTTGAAAAAAGAAGGGAAAGTTAAAAAAAAGAAAAAAGACAAACAAGGAAAAAAAAAAAAAAAAGATGTAGTGCCCCCTTGAGGAGCCTGTGGAGAATGCAGGGGTATTCGCCTACCCCACCTCCATGGTTGCTAACATGACCACAGACATAGGGGACTGGTGGTTTGATGGGTTGAGCCCTTTACCATAAGTTTTACCCTTGGGAAGACGGTTGCTGCAAAGGAGAGGCTAGGCATCCCTATGGTTGTGCCTAAGAGCCTCCTCCCGAATGCCTCTTTGTTGCTCAGATGTGGCCCTCTCTCTCTGGCTAAGCCAACTTGAAAGGTGAAATCACTACCCTCCCCCCTACGTGGGATCAGACACCCAGGGAAGTGAATCTCCCTGGCAACGTGGAATATGACTCCCGGGGAGGAATGTAGACCCGGCATCGTGGGATGGAGAACATCTTCTTGACCAAAAGGGGGATGTGAAAGGAAATGAAATAAGCTTCAGTGGCAGAGAGATTCCAAAACGAGCCGAGAGATCACTCTGGTGGGCACTCTTACGCACACTTTAGACAACCTTTTTTAGGTTCTAAAGAATTGGGGTAGCTGGTGGTGGATACCTGAAACTATTAAACTACAACCCAGAACCCATGAATCTCGAAGACAGTTGTATAAAAATGTAGCTTATGAGGGGTGACAATGGGATTGGGAAAGCCATAAGGACCACACTCCACTTTGTCTAGTTTAGGGATGGATGAGTAGAAAAATAGGGGAAGGAAACAAACAGACAAAGGTACCCAGTGTTCTTTTTTACTTCAATTGCTCTTTTTCACTCTAATTATTATTCTTGTTATTTTTGTGTGTGTGCTAATGAAGGTGTCAGGGATTGATTTAGGTGATGAATGTACAACTATGTAATGGTACTGTAAACAATCGAAAGTACAATTTGTTTTGTATGACTGCGTGGTATGTGAATATATCTCAATAAAATGATGTTTAAAAAAAAAAAAAAAAAAAAAAAAACCTAAGCATACTATGAGTATCCAACTCTGGCAGGTTGGTACTCAGGAAACAATTCCACTTCCTATGGAGGATCCTAGTGTCTAAATCAGATACTATGGTAAAGGTTTAGGCACACATACTCTGGGCAAGCATTAGCAGATGATTGGGAAAGGTAGGCACTATGGTCGCAGAGCTCATCTCAGAAGTGTGGAAGGAGCCAAAGTATAAGGCTAACGACAATAGGATTAACCCAGGTACCACCTGTGGGTGAAACTCGGCTCTTGAAACATTTCCTGCCTTGGTTTATTGTCTTGGAAATGGGGGAAGATTTGGTTATAGGGTTGGACCTCAGAAAGCAAGGACTGTCAGGTATCAGCAGTTGATTGTAGAGGGACTATTTTTGAGAGAAAGTCTTTCAGCACCCATCACGTACAGCATTCAAACTACCCACTCTCTCAAAAGAAGTTCTGAATAGGAAACAAACATTGTGATTTGTATTTCTAAAAGAAAACAAGTTGCTGAATGACAGGACACTATAGAGGCAGAAAGCAGAGCAACTGATCAGAAACTAAATAGTCCCAGTTATAATCAAAGCACAATGGTGTCTTGTAATGAAGAAGCAGTAATGGAGATGGAAGGAAGGGGGATGATACAACAGAGTAAAGAGGAGAAAATCACAAAGGGAGAAAGAGGAGAAAATTACCTACACAAAGTCCTTGGGAAGACAGGTAAGCAGAATACAGAGAAGGGTTGGCTTGGGCCTTTGTCATAATAAGAAGGAAGGCAGAAAATGTGGACCAGGACACACAAGATGTTTTCAACTCCTACTATGTGCCAGGACTGTCCTAGCAGTTCCAGGCAGCTTAATTAATTTAATCCTCACCATGAGAAAGGTGTTATTAAGATCCCCATTTTACAAACGAAGAAACTCAGGCACTGAGTGGGTAACTTGCCCAAGGAGTTATAACTAGCAAGTGGTCTAGTTGAGGATTTTTGAACTCCAGTAATTTGGCACCATACCTTGTTCTCCTAACCAGTACACTAAATCCCTTCACATGGGTAAGGTGATAGACTTGACGGTAGAAAGAATGGCAGAAAATGGTCAATTATGCCTCCCAGGAAATTTACCTCCAATAAACAAAAGGGAAATATCTCTCTCTTGAAAGCCCCAAATGCAATGCTTCTCATTGAGGAGCATGTGGAGAAGAATCTGGGATGCTTTCTAATAAACACAAAGTACTGTTTTTGTCCACTAGGGGGAAGAGTAGAATGTAAAAAAATTTAGAGGTCCTCCATGGATTCTGAATGGAATTGGTTCTTTCCCCAATATTAGCGTTACAGAAAAATGCTTTTGTATTTTTTCCTTGTAAGAGATCATTTTCAAATAAAACTCATTAAGCATCCACAAATAATTTCCTCGAGTTTATTTCTTTAAAAAATGTATTATGCTAAGTGAAGGAAGCTATACACAAGAGATCACATTTTGTATGATTCTATTTATGTGAAATGTTCAGAAAAGGCAAAGCTTTAAACACAGAAAGTAGATTAAAAGTTAGTTGCCTGGGGCAGGTGTGTGGAGGGGAAAGGAGGTGTTGGGAAGGTTTAACAGTAAATGTGTGTGAGGGATTTTATGGAAGTCATGAAATGTCCTTAAACAGACTTATGGAGATGGTTGCACATGTGGTAAATTTACTAAAAATCATTGACCGGTTCACTTGAAGTGAGTGAATTATATGACATGTAAAAACATGTCTCATTAAAGTTGTTGAAAAAAAAGAAATACAGCATTTTATAAATAAACAAAAAAATAAAAAATAAAAGCTATGCATTCAAAAAGATCAAAAATGTGCATGAAATTTCTAGAAAGATATTTACTATTAGCAGTGATTACCCTTTCAGAAATGCTATTGGGGAAAACTGGGAACTTTTTTATACTGTATGCCTTTCTGTATAATTTTTTGTAATAATCAGTTAAAATAAAATTAACTAATTAAAAACTAATTTTTAAAAGCCAGAAAGTTAAAATGTATAAAAATACAATGGAATTATAAGTATCAAAAGTATCATTACCTTTGGGCAGTGGAATATAATTTATATTTCTTATTCTTTCTAGTTTATTTTTCCAATTGTAAAACAAATGGTTACATAAAACTTCTATTCTAAAAACTAGAATGAGTTTAATTTAAAATAAAAGCCAAAGAGCACTCAGATATGTTTTTAAGTCTACTTTTTGCAGTTTTTTTTTTTTTTTAAGTCAACTGTTTTAGTTTCTTAGGCTACTCAAGCAAATACTATGAAATGGGCTGGCTTAAACAATTTATTTATCAGCTTACAGTTTTGAGGCTAAAAGAAACTCCAAATCAAGGAGTCATCAAGGCAACGCTTTCTTCCCAAAGACAAGTATTAGGGCTGGCTGCCAGTGATTCTTGACTCTGTTACATAGCAAGGAATATGGTAGCATCTCCTGCTCTCTCCCTTCTCTTCCAAGTTCTGTCTCTGTCCAGCCTCTTGCCTCCTGTGGCTTTCTCTCTCTCTCTCTGAATTTTATTCTCCTATGAAGGACTCCAGTAATAGGATTAAGACCCATCCTGATTGAGGTGGGACACATCTTAACTAAAGTAACCTCATCAAAAGGCCCTACTTACATGATGACATAAGACATGATCTTCAACACGGTGACATAAGACATCCCCTGAAAAAGCCTCCATAGAGATTCAGTGAATAAAAGGACAAATACCATTTGCTTAGAACTCTGGAGAAAGGTAGAGCCTCGAGAAGGAATCCACGAATACTGAATCAAAGGAACAGAAAAATGTCAGGTAGAAAAATTCCATTCTGGACAGCCAGTTGTTTCCTGTTCCCCTCTCCCTCACTTGGTCCCATGCAGCTTGGAAGTCGCACAGAGGCAGCACGGCCAGGTCCCTCCCACCATGAGGACAGAGACTGCAGCAAGTTAGAACTCCATGCATAACCAGGCACAGGGACCTAAGTCTGCAGAGACCCAGGGTAGTGCACAAGCTGCTGAGGAGTGCCATATACATAAGCACCATCCCCCACCCCCTGGGTTGGGGGGACCATGTTAGAAACGCTGGAAAGATCTGTTGTACCCTCACTCAATCCAGTTTCAGTCAGCTGGACCATCTAAAGGCAAAATGCACTTTTCTAAAGTGTCCCATCTTTCAGGATTGACCCATCTGGCTCCCCAGGGCAGGATACCCTAATGGGACAGAAACCAAAGGCAGAAAAACCTCACAGAAGACAAAAGGAGAGGGGTTTAAATTGAACTGTTAGAAGATAGAATGGGTTCCCAACTGAAAAGTATAAGGAAAAAGGGACACTGAGTGAGAGAGAGAAATTAAACAAATCACAGGAGCTAGGGAGAAAATTCTGCACAGAAACAAATAGAACAGATCAAGATTGCTGGAGTAGGAACAGAGCAGAGGAAGCTTTCTCTTGGAAGTGAAGCAACTGCACAAAAAAAGTGCTACTTCAAAAATTGCACTGCATATCCAGGGCAAAAATCACATGAAGAAGAGCTTAGAAAATCTGAACAGTTAAACACGGGAATCAAAGAAGAGCCTTAGCACAAAGTTAGCCAACAACAGAACCCTAGACAAGAGGGAGAAAAGGAACTTCAGAGTTAACTGATCAAGATAATCAAATGTGTAGACTTCAGCAAAAAATTACAAGGCATAGTAATAAACAGGAAGCTATAGCTCAAGCAAGGGAACAAATTAGAACTTTAGAAAAGACTCAGTAGTTGGAACAAGCAATCAAAGATGATAAAACAAA
Organism: Choloepus didactylus; assembly: GCF_015220235.1. Lineage (NCBI taxonomy): Eukaryota > Metazoa > Chordata > Mammalia > Pilosa > Megalonychidae > Choloepus > Choloepus didactylus. The sequence goes on from NC_051309.1 coordinate 152,204,188, forward strand.
TCTTAGCTTTGTGCGGGTTTTTCATGTATATCCTTTTTCAGGTTGAGGAATTTTTCTTCCAAACCTATTTTTCTGTTTTTATCAAGACAGGATGCTGCATTTTGTCAAAGGCCTTTCCTGCATCAATTGAGATGATCGTGTGTTTACTTCCACTAGCATTTGGTCTTTGCTGCTGTCTAATGAAGTTGGAAGGAGAGCTCCTGTCTTTTTTATTTGCATCTACAAATTTATGTAGGGATGGGAGGAAAAAAAAATCTTTATGAGGTTTAGAAGTTGGTGTCTATATCCTTCCTTTTAAGGTTCAAATGTATTAGCGCATGTTTGACAACAGAAATGACTGTAGGAAGCTCAGTAGGAACCAGATAGCTAAGATGACGGGGAAAGGGGGTCCTGAGAGGATATTTATTATGATGTAGGGACAACTCAGGCCTTTCTGCAGGACCTGAATCATTGGAAGCAGATGTTGACTTGGGGCACAACGTGTAGCTGAGGCAGGAATTTTCCCCACTGAAACACCATGGAATGCCGTGAAGAAAATGTCTCTGTGTGATGAATTTTAAGAGCTGTCCTGAGAAGTCCCCTTCCAAAAGTGACATTGGAGAATGGTAGAAGCACTGAGTCCCAGTCACACTAGCAGAGATCTGTAGTCTAGAAAAAAAAGAAATACAACAGGCCACCAGCACGCTAACAGGAAGGTGTCTTAGAACATAAGCTCTTTGCAGAGCTTATATTCTGTTTTTATCTGTTTTGGTGTCTACTCTAGTCCTGGCACTTAAAGCCATGCCTGACAGTAGCAGGCGCCTGGTAAATGCTTGTGGAATGACGAATGAATAAAAGAATGAATAAATTAATGAGATCCCAGCCAGGCCCTTGGCCTGTAGTCCTGTCTGGGTTTCAGCATCACAACCCCTGTCCTGGCAAGGGAGACAGAGGTCTTGGGGGCCTCAGGGCAGGGTGGTCTTGGCCAGAAGTCAGTAATCAATGAGTCAGCAAAACAGGAAAACTTTTCACTAACTCATTCTACGAAGCAAGCCTGAGGGTGCTGTCATCCCACTTATGATCAGGAGGGATTTAACTGACCTTTTGACTCAGATGGGGGCCCCCTTTCCTGCTCCAGGTGTGCCCCCTGAAGCTGTGGCCCTGTCCAAAAGAGGGGCCTTTCACCTGAGAGGGGGTTCCAGACTGAGAATATGCCCGGTTTCAGAAACAGAAATGATCCTCTAGTGTGGTCCGAAATATAGTTGAAATCTTGCTTACAGTTTGTTTCTTATTTTTATCTTTATTTTTCTTTGGGGGGAAGTTGAAGGATGTCTTTATAATAATGATGTTTTCTTTAAAAATATCTCTTAAATGGATTATATTTAGAATTTAATGGTTAGGCTGTAGATGTGTGCATTACTTTTCCTGAAAGAAATGAAGCTTCAAATGTAAAATGTCTTTAAAAATGCCTTATTACATATTTCCCTCTTCTGAAAAAAGAAAATGCCCAAGAATGTCATAATTGTCATAAAGGTTTACTTCCTGAAAAGAAAAAAAAACAGAAACTTTTCATGATTGAAAGCTAGTACACTGCAATCTAGAAGGGTTAGCTGAAACAAAGAGTAGTCAATAAAATATTTTATTAATGGCAAAAAGATTTCCCTCTGGGTGCTGGGGTTCTGATTATATAATAATCACATTTTTTTTTTTTTAAAGTCTAGTTCATGTGAACTACTCAAACATGGAAATGCTTTGGGCATAAGGGTGGTAGTAACCATGTTATAGAACCAGAAAGGCAGTGATCTTGTCCAAACATGTCCCTACTCTGTGATTATTATGGTTCTATTCTAAGGTGCTAGGGCTCCAGGTAGCACTGAAACTCAACCAGCAGAAACTTTCTAATGACTGTGGCATGCATGCAAATCAAAACAGTAGTAGTGCCCACAGGAATCACTTGCAGGTCCTGAACATCTCCTTCTCTGAGTGCTCACCTGCTGTTCCCTTCACCCTGGCATGCCCAGTGACCCAAGTCCCCACTTCTTCATCTGATGAAGCCTACTCATCTTCCAAAATTCAGAGGAGGCTGTATCTTCAACAGGAAACCCTCTCTGACCCCATCCACTTCCCCACTTCACTCCCAGAGCATCTTTTGCATTTTTGTGTCATAACACAGATCACATTGCATTTTGTGTTTAGTTGACTTGCTCCACAACTAGAATGCAAGTTTCTTGGTCTATCAAGGCACTAATACAATGCCAGCACCACAGTAATCAGCTCAACAAATGATCACTAATAAATGTTATTTGGGGCGTTAAAAGTAGTGAATTGATTTGATCAGATAAAATAAGGAGCTTAGACAGGTCTATCAACAAGTTTTGATGCTGCAAAGTTTTCCAGAGGTCATTAAAAGAGGAAGAAAGTTGAGAAGCACTGTTTGATTTTCTTTCAGTTCTTTCTCTCCAGGAAGACCCTAAGAATTCACAATGGCTCTCTTTTTATGCTCAGAAAAATCTAAGAATAAGGATAATCACCTTTCTTTCCATTTTCAGCAATGGTTCTTGCTGTGTGGAAAGAAAAATGACTAGCAAGAAACTATAACTAGGCATGGCTCTGGAGAATCTGGACTCTTTCTTTAGCTTCCAGTTTCAGGATGGCAATTCCTAATTCCCTTTTGACCACAGAATGGGAGAATCTAGCCTCAAATCCATAAGACCTGTAGCAAATGAAAAAATTATTCTTGAATTTCCATTTGACAGAGAAATACAGAGGCAGAGCAGTGTAACAACCAGCCTTTGATCACTCAGCAAATCACAGAACCTGGAATAAACCCCAGAAGAGAACCATAGGGAAGTACTTGGTCCTATATCCCAGGCAACCTCAGCATGGAACTGGAACACCTTACCATATCTACTGCAAGGCAAGCTGTAGGTTAGCAGTTCTGAACAGAATGTGATTTTTTTTTACTCCCATCTTTTTCAATCAAGTAAAAAAGATCATAGACATAGACTTTTCTTGGGTGCCTTAGATAGAACTGCATGTATCATTTATCCTAAAGTCAGGTAGGTTTTTAGCCCCATCTCATATTTTACATAACTCAAAATAAAACAGGAAATTGCTTCAAGAAAATGCCTGGAAGAAAATCAAGTATCTTCAAACTGTTCAGAGGAAAAGATTTTTTTTTTTTAATTAAAACTTGCCAAAGGGGGAAAAACAAGTTATGTCTTATTATTAAAATCCAAAGATGAAAAAAACAGCTACAAATCTGCTCTCTGTGCCTTCATATCTAGATGCCCCTTTCATTGTGTTATTTATCATTCATATCTGGGAACACACTGGGACCCTTTCCAACCTCCTATGCTCCAGCAGTCGCAAGGAAAGGAAAAAAACCAGCTGCTTCTCCCCGTCTGTGTTCTCTTGTCATGGAGAACACTTTGACTATCACTTGCATCACTTGCAGCTCTGCTTCCAAGTTGCAATGACTGGGAAAGTAGCTAGCTAGTTTTACCTTTTCTAAGTGTGGAGGATATAACAGGGAACCAGAAATACCACCCTGAAAATGCCATTTGTGCATGTTTTCTAGCTCTCCTACAGAGTTCTCTGGGACTCATGCAGGGAAGCACAAAAGGATTCTCTCTGTGACTTTTACATATGTAAGTCCCAAGATTTCAAGATGCAGTAACTGGAACTCATTCTCATCTTAACTGAAAGAATTCTCATTACTCTATATTTCTTTCCCGTATTAAAGAAATATAATGTGCATGTTCCTTTAAAACTAAAATTACAACTGAAGTCAGTGTACTGAGTAGCTGAGTGGAGAGTTTAAAGTACTTGAAGAGTTTACATGTAATAAAGTTACTCATGAATCTATAATTATTTCCTCCTCCTTCTACCTGGTTTTACATTTCCCTGTATCTATTTTCACTGAGTATGAATATGCTTTATTGCAAATTACTGTAAATACTTTTTGAAGTCCAGGTGAGTAAATATTATAAGTAAATAAAAACTATAAAGCTCCATTTCCTTAGTCATCATTAACTTTGAGTCTTAAGTGCCCTGACACTGTTCCGTATGCCAGGGAGGAAGGCTAATAAGGCATTCAGGGTTCCTGTGGAGATCATAACCCAAAGACTCAGCTAAGGAGAAAGATTTATGCTATATATCTACAGTAAGTCAGGCATAATCTTTGAGGTATTTTTCTGGTGGTATGTTTTAGTTTCCTAGGTTGCTTAAGTAAACACCCTAAAATGAGTCAATTTAAACAATGGGAATTTATTAGCTTACGGTTTTGAGGCTGAAAGAGAGTCCAAATCAAGACATCATCAAGGCGCTGTTTTCTCCCCAAAGACTGTGGCATTCGGGAGCTGGCTGTCTCCTGGCTGCCATTTAATTTCAGAATAGATCACTTATAACAGCAAGAATCTTTTTATCCATCCATTCTCTTGGGTACAGTGATAATCTCAACATTTTAGGATCAGAAGAAAACTTGGAAAACATTATAGTTAAACCCTCTCACTTAACAGGTAAGGAAACTGAGGTCTGGAAAGAATCTATGATTTGTTCAACGTTCCACAGTTAGTGTAGTGGCTGAAGGAGAGTAAAAGCCAGGCTTCCAAGTTTATGATAGTGCTATACACCAAATTTCTGCTTTTTTTTCTGTTTCAGAAGAGCCAGTTGGCTACCACTTTCCCAGCTTTTGAAAAGAAGGATAAAGTGCAGTGTCAAACTTAAAACCCTAAAGTTTTCTCATTTTTCTCTCATATTTATATTTGAAAATATTTCAAACATACAGAAAGAAAGAGAATAGAATAATGAGTACACATATACCCAGCAACTTGCTTCAAAATTTCATGACATTTTACCATTTTTGCCTCATATTTCTTTTAAGAAATAAAATATCAAAAACGCACTTAAACCCCTATGCATTCCTCCCCTATTTCATTCCTCTCCCTCCTTCAGAGGTAACCATTATCCTAAAATTATATGTATCATCTCCATGCATACTTTTATATTTTTGCAGTATACATAGGTATCTACAAATAACATAATAGTTTATTATTTTTAAGTATACGGCGTCATACTCTACATATCCTTCTACAACTTTTTTTTCCACTCAACATGAAAATTTTTAGATTTATCCATGTTTATATATATCTAGTTTCTTTCATCTTCATTGTTATATAGTCTTTCCAGTCTTTCTTTCATTTTCACTGCTTTTTTGTGCATAAAAATAAAAATGTATATAAGCTTACAATTTTTTGACTCATTATTAATTAAATGTAAAGTTGAACTTATTGTCCTAAATTTTAATGACACAATGAAAAACAAGAAGAAGCTCTTGAAACAAGAGACTTGGAGTGTCAAGCACTAGATTATCTTTTGTTTAGAAGGATAAATATGGATGATTATTATATTTGCATATCAGTTACCAAAAATTTCATTTTTATCTATGTATTTTCCCTATATTGTCAATAGAAAATTGCTTTTCTAAGTCTGTTTACTAAAAAGGGCAAAAAAACTCCACCTTTTCTATAACTTTGAAAGGTTTATTGTAATAGCTCCAACAATTGTAATATCTTTTGATTATAGGTCATTTTAGAATGTTTGATATGGAAAGCTAGATTTTTTCACTTTAAATTTAAACTATGTTTTTCATAAAAGATTGATTTTATTCAATAACTTGGCCATAATTAACCACTGAATATCACCTCACTGATAATGTAAAATACACAATTATTTCTTATTAATGTGGATATATAGTGCATATATAATATATAATGGCAATATTCTTCATAAGTAAGTTATTTTTTCCTAGAAAAATAATGGAGTAAAACATATTAAGTTTAAAATCCATGCAGAATCTCAGTTTTTCAGGACACTGTTATACTGACAAACTAAAAGTGATTTCCCCATTCTTCTATTGATATTTATTTAGGTTATTTCCAATTTTTCACTATTACAAACAGCATTTCTTTGAGCGCTCTGGTGCACATCATCTTGTGCACTTTTGAGAGTTTCCAGTTTCCACATATACCTAGGAATAGAATTGTTGGGTTAAGAGTATCTTCAACTTCACTAGATACTGTCAAACTCTTTTCTAAATCGGATTTACCAATATGCACTGAATATATCCTAGCATCATGTGGTATTGTTAGATTTTCAAAAATTTTTTCTTATTATTGTCCCCGTTTGCATTTCCATGATTACCAATAGGGTTGAGGATCTTTCAATATATTTGTTAGCTATTCAGCTTTCTTCTTCTAAAAATTCTTATTCTTTGTGAATTTCTATTTGGTTTGTTTCTCTTTCTCTTATTCCTTGGCAAAAATTGTTCAAATATCCTGGATCTTAATCCTTTGTGGGTGTTATAGCTTGTAAATATCTTCTACCTGTAGTTCTTTTTTTTTTTTTTTCTGTCTGTAGCTTATCTTTTCACGTTTATTACAGCTAATTTTGTTGTTTAGAAGTGAGTTTTATATTAATGTGATCAAATTTATTCATTTTCCCCTGTTTTGTAATTTCGTGTGAAGTATCTCTTCCCTATTCTGAAATCATAGGAAACATTTTCTTCCATAAATTTTAGAAATTCTCTTCTCACTTTTAAATTGCTAATCCATTTGGAATTTTATAGTGAGGAAAGAGGCTAATTTTATTTTATTTTTCCATATGCAGACCCAATAATCCCAGCACCATTTACTGAAGAGTCTGTAATTTTCTCACTGATTTGTCAGTCTCATATTCATTTGCTATATATGTGTAGGCTTATCTATCAGCTCCCTATTCTTTTCCATTAGCTATTTGTCTATCCATTCATTATATGAACTTTCTTAATTACTATACAGCTTTTTCAATCTTGATATCTAGTAAGGTAAGTCTCTCTAACCTTCCATCATTTTTTTTAACCAAGTACTGTTAGCCATAACCTTATATTAGACTGTCAGTTATGGAGACTTGACTAGGCAAAACTCATCCACATGAAGAAATTCCAGACAGTCCAGATGATGGCCAACTGTGTGCACTGACAGGTACATGAAAAATTCTGCTCCCAATTAATACTGTGTTGTGAGGAACCAGGAAATTGTGTTTTAGGGAGGAGCAGGAAATATGACTGTAACTAAAACAACCAGATTTAAGATGGTACTAGGAACTTTCCTTCATTATTGCCATTTTCCTGAATAAATCTTTTGAAGTGTTATCATTGGACAAGAAATGTTTCTGAAAGAACTTATATAAGCTCTCATATCAATTTTACTATACTGTCTTGATTCTTGAATGAGAAGTATTTTAAGGGCTAATGTGAGTAATTTGGGTGTTTCTGTTCAACTCTCAGCTTAGGAGAAAGCCAATCACTCTGATATGAAGAGTCGTGTTCAATCACTCGGGAAATCATCTCTTTAGTAGCAATGAAGCTAAAACAATTTGAGGTGGCACATGTAATTGCACTGGAATCTGCCTGCAGCTACATTTCTCGTGTCAACTGAATAATGATTACATAAGCAATGCTTGTTCTAAAACTGAGAAGGCTACCCAGAGCACTCTTGAACCAAAACCCTATGTTTGCCCTCTCTAGATTATAAAAAAAGATTTAAAGAGCACCAGTCTAGATAGAGACCTGAGCAAGATACCAATAAGTATAATGCTACCTTTAAAAAACTTTTAATGTAGAAATGAAAGAACATTCCATTCAGAATCAAAAGTGGGCTTTGCAGTGAGGGAAGAAAATATGCATATGCAATCTGGGCTAATTTCTTTATGAAAAATAAACTTATATTTGGGAATTTCTTTAGTTGGGTTTCTGTGTAACCTGAGAAAACTCTGTGTTTACATTAGACATTATGACTATCTTAGTGAAGTTAACCAATCCTAACTTTTCTCAAGACTTACATGTTGGAATATACTTAGATTGAACCCTATGAAATTGCTGTTTTTGTACATCAAAATGACTGAATATCAGCTGTTTCATAGGGTTCAATCCTATTAAACAGACTTTAACAACCTGAGCGTCATAATTTCATTAACAAACATTTATTGAAGGCACTATTACAGTCCTTGTTTTCAGGCAACTCCCACTCTAGTGGAGAAGTCTTAAAATATAAACAAATAATTGCAAACAGAACGATAAATGCACTAATAGAGTAAGGTACAGAATGGCACAAAGGAAGAGTGATCACAGATTCCACTCAGTCAAGTTAGGAAAGGCTTTGTCAGGCAGCAGGTATTTGAGCTGAGTAATGAGAAAGGAGCTGAACCTAGCTGAGGGGTTGGGGGTGTCTTTGCAGGTGGAGTGAACTACATGTACAGGATCTTTGAGGCATAAAATGGGGTAACAAGTTGAAGTAATGATGCTGTTAATATCATTTGGAATATCTGGACAACGGGGGAGGGAGGGTGCCTGGAGGCTGCAGGAGAATAGAAGCGAGGACAGAAAATAAGATTGGAGAGGGATTGGACAGGTATGGATTGTGGAGGGCCTCAAATGTCATACTATAGATTAAGGATTTTGACTGTAAGATTATAACAAATTTAAATTCCCTCATTGAGAAAGTAGTGGGCTAATGAAGCGCTTTAAACTGGGAGGTAACATGAACAAATTTTCATTTTACAAAGATAACTGTGGACTGAATAGCAGTGAGATTGCTTAGAAGCTAAAAGTGTGAGGACTTGAACTGGGTAATAGTTGTGGGGATGGCGAAGACCAGGAAGAAAGAGAGATGTGATGGAGGTAAATTAAACATGGCTTAGTTCCAGAATATTTTTGCTACTATTTGTGTTCTTTTAAAAAATGTAATGCATTTTCTTTATTGAGAGTCCTATTGACTAAAATAACTGGGTTGTGGGTTTGTAAAACCTGTTAGTATAAATAGCTTAATAATAGAATAAAGTCACTGCATGACTCTGATTAATCAATCCAATCAATTACTGTCTAATCTAAAGATGAATTTTAAAAAAAAGCAGGTTAATTGGTCATGCTATTTGGTTTCTGCTTGAGACATAATAGACACAAGCATAGTCTTCATAGACTCTTCCACTCCAAAGAAAGTTTCCTTTTCCTAGTTCTGAATGAAAGCATTTTTGATATATGGGAAGAATTCTCATTATTAAAGAGGAAGGAAAAATGCTCACAGTCATTTCAGCTTCATGTCACTTGACAAAAGAAAACATAATTTTCTCTTCATTATTTTTTCCCCAGAAATTACCATCCATAAGAAATAACCTCAGAAAATAAAAGTGAAGCTTTTATATTAGCTCAGTTATTAATATGGACAATGAGTATTTGAAATTACATATCTGTGGAAAAAATCAAACAACACAACTTTCAAAATTCCTCCAACTTGTTCACTAACAACTTACCCCAAAGGTTAAATAAAACAAATAAATATTTTTCTAGAAATTTATTTAGGGATTTTTTTTTTAACTAAAGAAAAACATTACATAATGTGCTTTATTATAATGGACAGCGTTGCTTCTAGTCAATGCATTCTATCTGACAGGACAAATACTTGGCACAGTAATTACTAACACATTCACAAACTAATCTTCCTTGAATTCAGCTTGAACTCTCAAAAGCTGTCTGTGGAATACACTGTCCTTTGTAATATAAAATTCAGATTTTAAAAAATGAAAAGAGATAATTATTGCAGACCCAATGCTCAAAACTGTTCTATATAGTTCTTTCAACAATTAAAGTAATATTTAAATTTCTTGGGCATGTCATTGTATTGGAAAGTATGTTGTAGTTTTCTAAACTTAGTTTTCCTTTATATCCCTTGTCTCCATCAAGAGACACAAACTGGTTGTCTGATTCTGCTGCCAATCTTTATCTTTTGCAACACTTTCTCCATCTAGGTCCCCCCTGTGTTTATCCCACTGTGATTTTTCAATGCAAAATTTTTATTATATTAAAATCAGTCAATGTTCTGACAATTAAAATGTGGCTTATGGAATAGCTTATGGAATACTGTTGTTAAACTCTACATTGGTTGTTAAATTAAAAAAAAGTTAATGAAACATAGGTTGCTTTTAGACTAGATGCTACTTCAAAACATGGTTTTAAATAAACAGTGAATTTTTAACCACAACAACAAAAAAAATCCTTGCGTATGCACTCACATTTTGGCATTTAGCGTTTCTGAAAAGAATTTCAGAGTAGGCAATAATTGGCCAGAAAGTTAAGCCAGACAAATTCAGGATCTCGGCACAGCTAGTTCTTTCTATATCCCTGTTGAGGAATGTGAAAAGCACGGTATTAAAGTTAGTGTCTACCAAAGTCAAAGTTAAGTTTTATTTCCTAATATCTCATTGGCATATTATTGTTTAACAAACCACCCCAAAACTTCATGGCTTGCTACACAACCATCTTGCTTACTCACAATTGTGTGGATGAGCAATTAGGGCTGTGTTCAGCAGGATGGTTTTTTGCTGGTTTTACCTGGGATCACTCATACAACTGCAGTCATGTGGTATCACAACTAGAGCTGGATGGTCTAGGAAGGCCCCACTCACATATCTGGGGTTAGTGCCGGCTGTAAGCTGGACCTCCTTCTCTGTATGGTCTTATCAAGGTGGCTTAGCCCAGGCTCTTCACCTGGAGGTCTCAGGATTTCAAGAGGGTGAGAACTCCCACAAAGTCACTTTCACCATTTTGTTTTGTTTTGTTTTGTCAAAGCAAAGTCCAAGTCCAGCCCCAAGTCAAGGGGATAGAGAATTAAACTCCACTTTCATACGGCATAGGAGCATGCATACAGAGGTCAGAAGGATTTGTAGCTACTACTACATTAACCATGACCAAAATTCAGAAACAATATAGAAAAAAATGGATCAATTTGATTACATAAGAATAAAACAAATACCACAAAAGCATCATAAGTAAAAAAGACAAATGGCGACAGATCACATGAGACCGCACAGGGAGCAGAGGAGCGTCGGCCACGCGGTGGATAAGGAGGCAACACTGCGACGGCCACCATAGGTCTGCTAAATGAGCCGCTGTGCTGGGACGCAGCCAGCCCAGCCTGGGGGCAGAGGGCTTCCTTGGCCGCAAATGGCCCCTCCTCAAGCCTGCGTGGACCCCTGCGGCCCTTCCTCCTGTGAGGTGGATATCAACTTTGCTCACCTACTGCGTGTCTAGTTGTGAGTGAAAATCCAGAGGAACGCAGTTGTCAGCCCAGCTATGGACAGTGCACCCAAGGCTCCTGGCATTCAAGGGATTCAAGAGCAGATTGGAGCCTGCAGAAGAAAGAAACAGGTAAGTTGAAGATAAGGTCATTGAAATCGTTCTGTCTGAGGAGCAGAAAAAAGAAAGAATAAAGAAAGGTGAACAGGGCCTGAGGAAGAGGACACCACCATTTGTACCAATATACGCACTGTGGAAGGCCCAGAAGGAAAAGAAAGAGAAAAGTGCAGAGAGAATATTTGAAGAAATAATGGCTCAAAACTTCCTAAGTTTAACAAAACACATATGCACATCCAAGTTGCTCAATGATCTCTAAACAGGATAAAGGAAATAGACTCACACTGTGCCGTATTAGAATCAAACTGTAAAATGCAAGTGATAAAGACAAAATTCTGAAAACAGCAAAAGAAAATCTACTTGTCATATATAAGGGAGCAACATAAGATTAACTCCTGCTTTCTCACCAGAAACCCCGGAGGCAAGAAGGCAGTGAGATGACATAGTTAAAGTGGTTAAAGCAAAAAATTCCCAACTGAGAATTTTATATTTGGCAAAACTGTCTTTCAAAAGTGAGGGAGAGATTAAGACATTCCTAGATAAACAAAAGCTGAGGGAGTTTGATGTCACTGGACCAATCCCTACAAGAGATTTTAAAGGGAATTCTGTTGGTTGAAAGTAAAGAGCAATAAACAATATGGTGAAACTGCATGAAGAAATAATAACTCCAGTAAGGGTAAAGATATAGGTAAATATAAATGCCAATATTATTATATTCTTGGCTTTCAACTCCACTTTTTATTTCCTACAGGACTTAAAAGGCAAATGCAAAATACCTGATGACAGAGCAGTGGTTTTGAACTCATAATGTATCAACATGGAATTTATGACTACATAAAGATGGGGTGTAGGAACATAGCTTGTGTATACTGTAGAATTAATTTGATATCAAAGCAAATGAGATTGTAATAGATTTTGAATTTAAGCTCCATGATAACAGCAAATAAAATATCTGAGAATATGCAAGCTGTTAGAGAGCAAAGTTAGAGTACAGGTTTCCAGGGGGTGGAGAAAGAGAGAGTGGAGACTTTATGCATAATGGGTGTGATGTTTCTGTTTGGGGAGATAGGAAAGCTTTAGGAATGGATGGTGGAGTGGGTACTGCAACATTGTGAATGTGATCAAGCCCTCTGAATGATAGGCCTGGGAGTGGTCAAGATGGGAAAGTTTATGTTGTACATATGATCTCACAATTAAAAGGAAAACAAAAAGAAGAAAAAGAAACTAAAGAGACAATGACACATGAAATACATGATCTTGGACAGGATTTATTAAAGGAGGAGAAAGGCTTAAAATGACATTAGTGGGACATAAGAAATTGAAAGATAGACTGTAAGCTTTATATCATTGTTAATTTTATGAACTTGACAAGTGTGCTTAAGGTGGTTACATAACTAAATTCCTTCCTTTTAGGAAATGTACATGGCAGAATTGTGTTCAAGGAGCACATTATATACAAGCTATATCCAAATGTTCAGAAAATTGATAGATATATCAGACAGAGAGATGGATAGATAGATGATTGATAGATGGGCAGGTAGAATGATATGGCCGATTTGGATATTGGTATATGATGGGATGGGAGTATATTGGAGTTCTCTATAAGAGGTTTGTAATAGTTTTTGCAGCTGTCTTGTAAGTTTTTAATTATTTCAAACTGAAAACTTTAGAAAATGTTAAAGCAGACAATTCTAGGTGGTAGAATGGAAAAAAACTCTCATACACTGTTGGTGGGTTTATGAATTGGTAGAACCTACAGTATCAATTAAAACTAAAATATGAGCACCCCAAAGACAGCAGTTCATTGCTAAGTTTACATCCAACATAAAAGCACATGTGTATTCACCACAAGCCTGAACAAAAATGTTCAGAGCAGCACTATTCTTCTTTTTCTTGGACATTTTTTCTTGTAATACTGTCATTCACAGAAAATTAATAATTGTACTACTAATAATGAATTTTTCTGATATAATTATCTTATTTGTTAAACAATAAAACATACTGAGATATTAAAAAAAGAGACAAATGGCAGGTTTGGGAAAATATTGCAATTTATATCATAGATGCTGGGAAAGTCATGGACATGCTCAGCAGGCATCTCCCAACCCTCACCTACCCGTCTCCTTTTCCTCTCTTGCTTATTGATTCAATATGTTTCCGTTGTCCACTCCAGGGGAGACATTAGGTCTAATGGAATGACCTGACCGTACCTTGAATGCCTGACCATGATTTCAACCCCAAACAGGGAATAAGCAGCCCCAGCTGCTTATCAGGGCAGGAATTCTGCACAAAGGTTGCTTGATACATGCTTTTTGCTCAGTTGTAGGGTCCCCTTCCCCTGGAATGTATAAGTATTCAGCTTTCAGGCAGCTCATGTGCCCCTCTTCTCCAATGCAAAGCAGGGTGTGCTCCAATACTAGGGGTGAATAATAGGGAGAGATAAGGGATATGGGGTGTTTTGGGTTTTCTTTTTTGTGTCTATCTGATAATTTTCTTTTTTGGAGTAATGAAAATGGTCCAAAATTGAGTGTGATGATGATTGCACAACTAAGTGATGATACTGTGAGATACTAACTGTATAATTTGGATGGAATATATGATAAATGAATATAGCTCAATAAAATCTGCAAAAAACACACACAAACAAACAAACAAAAACAAGCAGAAAAGCAGGGTGGGCAGAGCTGTCATCCACTGACTTGAGCATTTGGCCTCTCCAGGAGGCCAGCCACAATGGGATCTCTTTCCCTGCTCTTTTGGATCCTTTGTGCTGTGTGAGTAATAAAGCAGTCATTTGCTAAAAGTCTTCGTTGTGCCTGAGCCTGTGTTCCCATGACACACTGTGTAGCAACTCACTCCAAAGCAGACAAAAGTTCAAGATCTCTAATATATAAAGAGCTTCTAAAATATAGAAAAGGAAAAGATGGACAATACTATAGAAAAATGTTCTAGAGATATGAGTGGACAATTTACAGAAAAAGAAATGCAAATGGCTCTTACCCATATGAAAAGGTGTTCAACCTTGTTCCTGTTTGCTAATGCTGCCGGAATGCAAAACACCTGAAATGGATTGGCTTTTATAAAAGGGGGTTTATTTGGTTACACAGTTAAAGTCTTAGGGTCATAAAGTGTCCAAGGTAATGTATCAACAATCAGGTACCTTCACTGGAGGATGGCCAATGGCGTCCGGAAAACCTCTGTTAGCTGGGAAGGCACGTGGCTGGCATCTTCTCCGGAGTTCTGGTTTCAAAATGGTTTTCTCCCAGGATGTTCCTCTCTAGGCTGCAGCAGCCTCTGGGCCTATGTGGCTCTTTTTAAAGTACTCTAATGATCCAATAATCCATGCTGAATGGGTGGAACCACACATCTATGGAAACATTTAATCAAGAGGTCACACCCTAATCAAAGGTGTCACTTATTGAGTGGGTCACATCTCCATGGAAACACACAAGGTTCCAACCTAATCAACTCCAATACATCTCCTCCCACAAGATTGCATCAAAGATAATGGCATTTTGGGGGACATAATACATCCAAACTGGCACAAACCTCAATCTGAATAAAAGATGCAAATTAAACTATACTAAGAGGAGGTTCCAGTCATCAAGATGGTGGAGTGAGCATCTCCAGGACTCTGTCCTGCAATAAAAGCTGTTAGCAACAAACAAGAGTTGGCAGAGTCAGTTTACTCAAAACTTGAGAAGAGTTAAAGGATTGTAGTAACAGGTCAAGCACTGACTCAAGGAAAAGGCAACTTTAAAATAGTAGGAAAACCTCCTTGTGATGCTGAGGCTGGCCCCTCCCCTATCCTCTCTCCAGCTTGGCACAGAACTAGTCCACGCTCCCAGTGCAGGTCCCTGGTCCTGGTTCTGGAGTGGGCAGAGTAACCCTTATGCACATACTAGGAGTGTGTCTGCCTGTGCCAGTCTGGAGGCAGCCTGCGGGACTGAACCAGGACATTCATCACAAGCTCACCATCTCAGAACTTGCCCTATGAGAAGGCAACTCACAGAGCTCTTCTACAGAACACTGTAGGAGAACAGTCAAATCACAGCTTCCCGGGGCAAAGGCTTACTGCCTGTGGACATGAAGAAGCTGTTTCTTAGGGAAGAGATGACTTTCAGATCTGTGTAAATGGGGGAGTTCCTAGGGCCACATATGCATGCCCAGTACAAGATGAATGAACAGAAAAGACTGGGGAAGACCCTAAGTTTTTGCATCAGGCTATTCTCTAAATTTATTGTTAGGACAGCTAAACTCTGAAGGGGGCCCACACAGGACAATCTGCAAAGGCTATGAAAAGTCACCCTTCCTTCCTTCCTTCCTTCCTTCCTTCCTTCCTTCCTTCCTTCCTTCCTCTTTCTTTCTTTCTTTCTTTCTTTCTTTCTTTCTCCCTCTCTCTCTCTCTCTCTCTCTCTCTCTCTCTCTCTCTCTCTCTCTCTCTCTCTCTCTCTCTCTCTTTCATCAGCTCCTGGAATTCAAGGAAAGCTCTGTCATAACACTAGCTGACTTAAGGAACAGATGTTTCAGTGCCTAAATTTCAGAGATAACACCTAAAAATATGAAAAGGTCCCAGCTGCAACAAAGACTACACACATCCAAAGAAACAGGAAAAGATGGCTCATGAAAAGGAGCAGAATGAAGAATTAGAAACCAGCAATGAGGAAGACCAGAGTTTGGATATACAAGGCAAAGGCTTTTTTTTTTTTAATGCTCCTAAGTTTGCTCAAAGAGCTAAGAGAAAACATGGACAAAGAATTAGAGGAAATCAGGAAAATAATAGATGAACATAGAATGTCAATAATGGAATAGAAATTATGAAAGGGAACCAAACAGAGCTGAAGATTGTAAGAAAGGAATAAGTTTCGTTTTCACATAGAGACAGCATGGAATAAGGGAAATGGAGGCAAAACCAGTTTAAACAAGCCCCAGACAAAGAGAAGAGAGAATCTGCCTGATGTAAAGAGACATGAGGTAGTATCAGAGGCGGGAACTCACAGCAAAAAATAAAAATTTGGGGGGGGCATTGGCTAATCAGTTCAAAATCTCAATAATGAGCTAGTTGGCTCTCTGGGATTGGCTGTACAAATTAAAATCTCAAAAGATGAATTAGTTAGTGTTCTCGGATAGGCTGTAACCTCTGTAGTACCCAGTCAATGGGGAAACAGGGGAGGGACTTGCGAATTAGGAGTAGGGGATTTAAACATCGCCATTCTCTTCCTCTGGCGCGCCAGCCTTCCACGTGTTTGGCTGGACGCCCCATCTTGCAAGATCGTAAATAAATTCTTTTCTCCTCCAGAACCGAGAGAGCGTTTATTCCCTTACAAGTACCACTTTATTTCCGACAACTTGGGGGCTCGTCCGGGATCCAAAGCTTGGGAGGGGGACCCCCGAGGTGGACAAAGGGAAGGCGCGCCCCGCTGATTGAGCGGTCTCGGACTCCGCCATTGGGGGCCCATCTCCGGCAGCTAAAGGGCCCGAGACCAGATGCTTGGATCTGCCGGTTGTGGATGAGAAAAGGGGGAAAAGAAAGGGCCTGCCTCTGGTTAACCAGGCAACTCCGTGCACGGACCAAGGTAAGGAAAGAAATATTATATTACCTTGGTGGTTAAAGCATTCTGAAAGTCTGGGGCTGATCCTGAGGGAAAGATGCCCAAACAAGACTCAGAATGGGGACATTCTGATGAGCCTAGAGCTGATCCTAAGGGAAAGATGCTCAGGCAAGACTCAGAATGGGGAATAGAGGCAGTCAGCCGGCCGGGAATAAAGGGAAGGGGGTACCTTTAGGGTCCCCGGGGAACATTCCTCTAAATAATCCATTGGGAAACATGTTAAAACATTGGGCTAAAAGTAATTGGACCAAGGGAAAGGGTAAAAGAAAATGATCAAATATTATTGTTATGTTTAGACAAAAAAAAAAAAAAAAAAAGGCATTTTGCTGCCAAATATATTCTGGCCAAAATATAAGGCAGATAAGAGTTGGCTTTGTGCTGACCTCATGTGTCATGTTAATAAAAATAAACCTTTTTCCAAGGCAGAATTGAACTGTGCCATGTGGTGGCTGCAGGGAAAAAAGAAACTAAAACCTGGGATAAGCATTCCCCCACCTTATGGTTTCCCCTCCCCCACTAGGGCGGGAACCATTAAAGCCTGGGGTTTTAGTGGAAGCAGTCTATGCCCCCAGGCAATTGGAGAGCCAGTTAATGCTGACTGCTCCAGTAATTACAACCCACCAAAAGTTAAGAAAAAAAAAAAATGGAGAGATTTCCAAAAGTTTCTGTTTCTAAAGGCTCTTAAAGAAAGAAAGGTAAGAATCATTAATAAAAAGCCTAGCAAGGCTAGCTGAATAACAATTAACTTGATTCTTAAACTCTGGTTTATGTAAATATCCCTTTCTTGGGAGAAGAAAGGGAAATGGGAAAGAGGGCGGCTATGAGAGAAAGAGAGAGACTGCATCCACCTAAAATAAAATTGGCTGTACCCATATCCCCAAAGAACGATGAAAGTTGAGGTCTGAAGTCAAGTGGTCTCAGGCTGGGAGAGTGGAGTGGCCCACATGCATGAAAAGAGTGAGTTTGCCCTGGGGGTTGAGGGTGGGCCTTCGGCCTCAATGCTCTAAAAAAGTTTTGCCGCCTCAGGACCCAGAGGGTGGAGCACATTCCCAGGGGAATGCGAAAAGCCTGGCTGCCACCCCACTGTTCAGAGAAGGTAGAGCCTTTACCCCGGAAGAGGCAGAGTCTGGGTGGCACCCCGATGTTTAAGAAGGGTGGGGCCAAAAAGGTAATCTCCCCAACATCACCCCAGACTTTGAAAAGAAAAGGGCTGCCACAAAAGCCTCTGAAAAGGGTTGGACTCCCACTCCCTCAAGCCCCAAGAATACAATGTCATTCTGTTAATAACTCAGACTTTAAAAGGTCAGCTATATAAAGGAATTTTAGCCTAATATTCAGAGAAGATCCAAAAATCGATGAATGGCTGAATAAGCCATTAGAGGAAATATTCAGAGAGTCAACAAGCCAGGGAGGAAACAGACAAAAGTGAGATAGAGAAGTAATTGGAGCAGTTTTTAAAAAAAAAAAAAAAAAAAAAAAAGGAGGAAGGAAATTTGTAGCATGGGGTTTGTGTGATTCTCTATTCATATACTTATGTGGGGCTAAACAGGTATTAATAAATACATTTACATATTTTAGTGTGCTGTGTAATTAAGTCTAAGGCATGTGGAAGCTACATTTAAAGTCCCTTAATGTGTATATCAGGGTATATAGAAAGTTATATGCACATTTTTTAGGACTGTATTTGGATGCATTCTGAGAGTTAAAACTTCATGAATCTAATGAGAGTTTAAGTTGTATGTTTACACAGGAATGTGGGATAGTTGTATTTGTATGTAATAAAAGCATGTAATATAATTACGTAGGAGTCTTTCAAACTGTGAAAGTTTGTCAGTGTGTAATTTAAAACTTGGCAAAAATTTTTTTTTTTTTTTTTTTTTTTTTTTTACTCATCTATAGTAAACTGAAGCTATTTCTTTGTGTCTTTATAGCGTATACTAGTTTGTGTGTACTCTAAAGCTGGGCAATTGTGTGCAGTTTCACAATAGTGTGAAAAATGAAAAAAAGTGAGAAAAACTGTGTAAAAGTTTTCTATGTATGTGTAACAGTAGTGTATTGGCTATACATGCTTGTAAATGGGAATGTATGTCTGTTTCGTATGGTTATGAGTGTGTATATAAGTTATATGTGTCTGTATTCCAGATATATGAGACTGTATTCTTGTAAAAAGCAGAATAATTTTTCTGATATATTTTGGGCAAAAGCAAAAGGTCCATACTCAAAGTGCAAGTAAATGTTCCTATAAAAGGGTTTAAGGTTCACTAAAGCTGAATTAAACAAACTTAGAACAGTGAATGGTTCATATCTCTTCCCAGGTCTCCATTTGGTAATGCCAGGTTGCTATCTTAACATTAAGTCTAATAGGAATAAAGACACCACATATATTGTCAAATACTACACACCAAGGCTTGTCCTCCTCTCCCTGGAGAGTGGGTTTTTACTCATCTAACAGCAAAACTTGTTTGTATGTTCAGGGTATGCATATATGTGAATCACGTATATTCAAGCATCACTAAACTAGGTGTACTAAAAACTGAATTTTAAGTTAGCATTTAAGAGTGGTAAGCCTTTTTATGTTCATTAATCTTAGGTTATTGTAAATTATTGTTGTCCTTTAGTCTAATTGTTCTAGCCTGAAATGTTGGTAAGTTGTGTCTGTACCTAAAGCAGGTATTAGCAGTTTTACACTAGGGGAGGCATTAGAGGGGTGCAAGCCATGTGTAATTTAGTACCTAGGCAATTACAAGGTGTAGGCCTTTGGTTTTTGGTTTGCCTTTCCCCAGGAGGACTGGAGAGCTCCCCTCCCTAGACACAAAGGATCTTTTTCTTAAGAATTATATACTGGCCTTGTCTTCTACTTTATCATCTCTCAGGCACCGTGGACTGCTGGCTCAGACCCCGCCTCTTGAATTTGCTGCCCATCGACATCAGCCTGGCAGCTGGGTTCTGATCCAGTCGTGGAAAGAATCCAAACTTCAACCGATCTGGGAAGGACCCTATCAAGTCTTGCTGACAACTGAGACGGCAGTCCGAATGGCAGAAAGAGGCTGGACTCATTACACACAAGTGAAGGGACCGGTGCCTGAACCAGACGATAAGTATCCAGCAACTCAACCTGAATCCTGGAAAGTGACTCCTACCTCAGATCCCCTAAGGATCACTTTAAATAGGCAACAGTTAAAGGAACATATTAGAAGGGAGAAAGGGCTGGATTAAACCCTATGTTTGCATTGTGCTCTGTGTATAGCTTAATGATGAAATTGCTTATGCTGATCATAATGTTCTATATTCAAGGAGTAACAGGTTCTGCTAAGCTGGTTATAAGTGTAGTCAAAGGCTTAAAGTCTCAAACTGTACAATTTGATGTTTGTCAAGTAATGAGCTGTAAAAATCTAAAACATCAGCAACAACTGAGGGAGGAATATAAGCATTTATGTAAGCAGACTGTTCAAATAGAAAGCAAGATTGTTGGGGGGCGAACATTTGAGAGTATAACTTATGAGACACCTAACCCCTGTTATTCTTGGGACACTGCTTGGTGGACCACACAGTATGAGGGATGGGTCTTACCCAGGTTGGAGGAAAAACCATTAAGGGAAACTTGGCTGGAATTTAACTCTCCAGTTCAAATTGACCCCAAGGTCATTAGAACACTTAAGACCAAAGACTTAAAGCAAACCACAGAAATAGAGACAGGTTATGGAAATACAAATGCCTGGGTAGAATGGGGCAAACATACCATCCAGAGTCTAAACAGAAGTGACTGTTATGCTTGTACAACCAAACAACCCACTGTTCAGATTATGCCCTTCCCCTTGGGGATGAAAAAGCATGAAAGGGAGTTTAAATGTATAACACTCCTCTTTCAAAATGCTACTCCTGGTGAAAGTTGTAGTACGTTGTCCTCCCTTTTCCCTCCAGTCCAGGAGGGAAGTGTCAAAGCCATACCAGCGTCTCACCTTGGTCCTGGAAACCACTCTGCCTGTCTCTCCAGATGGGAAGAAGGGCTCCAGGATCTTGGTACCATGGCTCTGTGTACACAGGTGTGGAATGTGAGCAAGGATAGTACTGGCAACTTCTCCAGCCTAACTATATCCCGAGCAGACCTCTGGTGGTACTGTGGGAAGGGCATCCTCTGGCCAACACTACCTGAAAGGTGGGGAGGAACCTGTGCTCTGGTTCAATTGGCTATCTCATTTACCCTGGCATTTGAAAGTAATAAAAAAGTACCAACCCAAGGCAAAGGAGAAAAGAAAAATGTACAAAGTGTACCTAGTTCCTTCAATAAAAAAATGTTTGTAGATAGTATAGGGGTTCCCCAGAAAGTTCCTAATGAGTTTAAAGCTAAAAATCAAGTAGCTGCAGAATTTAAATCGTCCTTATTCTGGTGGGTCACCATCAATAAAAATGTCAATCATCAGCTAAAATTTATCAACTATACCAGGGATGTCATTAAAGAAATAGCAGAACAGTTAGATGCCACTAGCCGAATGGCATGGGAAAACAGAATGGCCCTAGACATGATGCTAGCTGAAAAAGGAGGCATCTGTGCTATAGTTGGGGGAAATTGTCGCACATTCATCCCCTATAATACCGCGCCTAATGGAACTATCACCAAAGCCCTACAAGGCTTAACAGCCTTATTTCAGAAACTAGAAAAGAATTCTAGCATTAACAACCCACTCATAGAATGGTTGGAAAATTGGTTCGAGAAATGGAAAGGAATTGCAACATCTATTTTAATTTTCCTTATCATTCCAGCCAAAATGTTTATAACAGCTGGGTGCTACATAATCCTGTGTGCTCAAAGGCTAGTTCAAAAACCCATCAAAACCACTAGAATCAAAAATAAGAAAGATCCGTATGATGAGGAATGTGAAAAAGCCCTTAGCAAATTTGAGAATCTAAAATGTGAAAACTAAAAGTGTTTAAAAAAGAAAGAGGAGGGAATCTGTAAGAAAGGAATAAGTTTCGTTTTCACATAGAGACAGCATGGAATAAGGGAAATGGAGGCAAAACCAGTTTAAACAAGCCCCAGACAAAGAGAAGAGAGAATCTGCCTGATGTAAAGAGACATGAGGTAGTATCAGAGGCGGGAACTCACAGCAAAAAATAAAAATTTGGGGGGGCATTGGCTAATCAGTTCAAAATCTCAATAATGAGCTAGTTGGCTCTCTGGGATTGGCTGTACAAATTAAAATCTCAAAAGATGAATTAGTTAGTGTTCTCGGATAGGCTGTAACCTCTGTAGTACCCAGTCAATGGGGAAACAGGGGAGGGACTTGCGAATTAGGAGTAGGGGATTTAAACATCGCCATTCTCTTCCTCTGGCGCGCCAGCCTTCCGCGTGTTTGGCTGGACGCCCCATCTTGCAAGATCGTAAATAAATTCTTTTCTCCTCCAGAACCGAGAGAGCGTTTATTCCCTTACAGGTACCACTTTATTTCCGACAAAGATCACAGTAACAGAAATTAAAAATTTTCTAAAAGGTTCAACGGCAGATTGGAATTAACAGAAAAAAGAATTAGTGGAGGCGGGGCAAGATGGCAGACTGGTGAGCTGTAAGTTTTAGTTACTCCTCCAGGAAAGTAGGTAAAAAGCCAGGAACTGCGTGGACTGGACACCACAGAGCAATCTGACTTTGGGCATATTTCATACAACACTCATGAAAATGTCGAACTGCTGAGATCAGCGAAATCTGTAAGTTTTTGTGGCCAGGGGACCCGCACCCCTCCCTGCCAGGCTCAGTCCCGTGGGAGGAGGGGCTGTCAGCTCCGGGAAGGAGAAGGGAGAACTGCAGTGGTAGCAGCCCTTCTCAGAAACTCATTCTACTGATTCATACTCCAACCATAGATAGACTGAGACCAGACACCAGAGAATCTGAGAGCTGCCAGCCCAGCAGAGAGGAGACAGGCATAGAAAAAAAAAAATAACGCGAAAAACTCCAATAAAAGCAGAGGATTTTTGGAGTTCTGGTGAACACAGAAAGGGGAAGGGCGGAGCTCAGGCCTTGAGGCGCATATGCAAATCCCGAAGAAAAGCTGATCTCTCTGCCCTGTGGACCTTTCCTTAATGGCCCTGGTTGCTTTGTCTATTAGCATTTCAATAACCCATTAGATCTCTGAGGAAGGCCCTTTTTTTTTTTTTTTAATCCTTTTTTCTTTTTCTAAAACAATTACTCTAAGAAGCCCAATACAGAAAGCTTCAAAGAATTGCAATTTGGGCACGTCAAGTCAAGAGCAGAACTAAGAGAGCTCTGAGACAAAAGGCAATAATCCAGTGGCTGAGAAAATTCACTAAACACCACAACTTCCCAAGAAAAGGGGGGTGTCTGCTCACAGCCACCATCCTGGTGGACAGGAAACACTCCTGCCCATCGCCAGCCCCATAGCCCAGAGCTGCCCCAGACAACCCAGTGTGACGGAAGTGCTTCAAATAACAGGCACACACCACAAAACTGGGCGTGGACATTAGCCTTCCCTGCAACCTCAGCTGATTGTCCCAGAGCTGGGAAGGTGGAGCAGTGTGAATTAACAAAGCCCCATTCAGCCATCATTTGAGCAGACTGGGAGCCTCCCTACACAGCCCAGCAGCCCAGAACTGCCCTGGGGGGACGGCACTCACCTGTGACATAGCACAGTCATCCCTCAACAGAGGACCCGGGGTGCACGGCCTGGAAGAGGGGCCCACTTGCAAGTATCAGGAGCCATACGCCAATACCAAAGACTTGTGGGTCAGTGGCAGAGACAAACTGTGGCAGGACTGAACTGAAGGATTAGACTATTGCAGCAGCTTTAAAACTCTAGGATCATCAGGGAGATTTGATTGTTAGGGCCACCACCCCTCCCCGACTGCCCAGAAACATGCCCCACATACAGGGCAGGCAACAACAACTACACACGCAAGCTTGGTACACCAATTGAGCCCCACAAGACTCACTCCCCCACTCACCAAAAAGGCTAAGCAGGGGAGAACTGGCTTGTGGAGAACAGGTGGCTCGTGGACGCCACCTGCTGGTTAGTTAGAGAAAGTACTCCACGAAGCGGTAGATCTGATAAATTAGAGATAAGGACTTCAATAGGTCTACAAACCCTAAAAGAACCCTATCAAGTTCAGCAAATGCCACGAGGCCAAAAACAACAGAAAATTATAAAGCATATGAAAAAACCAGACGATATGGATAACCCAAGCCCAAGCATCCAAATCAAAAGACCAGAAGAGACACAGCACCTAGAGCAGCTACTCAAAGAACTAAAGATGAACAATGAGACCATAGTACGGGATATGAAGGAAATCAAGAAGACTCTAGAAGAGCATAAAGAAGACATTGCAAGACTAAATAAAAAAATGGATGATCTTATGGAAATTAAAGAAACTGCTGACCAAATTAAAAAGATTCTGGACACTCATAGTATAAGACTAGAGGAAGTTGAACAACAAATCAGTGACCTGGAAGATGACAGAATGGAAAATGAAAGCATAAAAGAAAGAATGGGGAAAAAAATTGAAAAAATCGAAATGGACCTCAGGGATATGATAGATAATATGAAACGTCCAAATATAAGACTCATTGGTGTCCCAGAAGGGGAAGAAAAGGGTAAAGGTCTAGGAAGAGTATTCAAAGAAATTGTTGGGGAAAACTTCCCAAATCTTCAAAACAACATAAATACACAAATCATAAATGCTCAGCGAACCCCAAATAGAATAAATCCAAATAAACCCACTCCGAGACATATACTGATCACACTGTCAAACACAGAAGAGAAGGAGCAAGTTCTGAAAGCAGCAAGAGAAAAGCAATTCACCACATACAAAGGAAACAGCATAAGACTAAGTAGTGACTACTCGCAGCCACCATGGAGGCGAGAAGGCAGTGGCACGATATATTTAAAATTCTGAGTGAGAAAAATTTCCAGCCAAGAATACTTTATCCAGCAAAGCTCTCCTTCAAATTTGAGGGAGAGCTTAAATTTTTCACAGACAAACAAATGCTGAGAGAATTTGCTAACAAGAGACCTGCCCTACTGGAGATACTAAAGGGAGGCCTACAGACAGAGAAACAAAGACAGGACAGAGAGACTTGGAGAAAGGTTCAGTACTAAAGAGATTCGGTATGGGTACAATAAAGGATATTAATAGAGAGAGGGGAAAAATATGGCAAACATAAACCAAAGGATAAGATGGCCGATTCAAGAAATGCCTTCACGGTTTTAACGTTGAATGTAAATGGATTAAACTCCCCAATTAAAAGATATAGATTCGCAGAATGGATCAAAAAAAATGAACCATCAATATGTTGCATACAAGAGACTCATCTTAGACACAGGGACACAAAGAAACTGAAAGTGAAAGGATGGAAAAAAATATTTCATGCAAGCCACAGCCAAAAGAAAGGAGGTGTAGCAATATTAATCTCAGATAAAATAGACTTCAAATGCAGGGATGTTTTGAGAGACAAAGAAGGCCACTACGTACTAATAAAAGGGGCAATTCAGCAAGAAGAAATAACAATCGTAAATGTCTATGCACCCAATCAAGGTGCCACAAAATACATGAGAGAAACACTGGCAAAACTAAAGGGAGCAATTGATGTTTCCACAATAATTGTGGGAGACTTCAACACATCACTCTCTCCTATAGATAGATCAACCAGACAGAAGACCAATAAGGAAATTGAAAACCTAAACAATCTGATAAATGAATTAGATTTAACAGACATATACAGGACATTACATCCCAAATCACCAGGATACACATACTTTTCTAGTGCTCACGGAACTTTCTCCAGAATAGATCATATGCTGGGACATAAAACAAGCCTCAATAAATTTAAAAAGATTGAAATCATTCAAAGCACATTCTCTGACCACAATGGAATACAATTAGAAGTCAATAACCATCAGAGACTTAGAAAATTCACAAATACCTGGAGGTTAAACAACACACTCCTAAACAATCAGTGGGTTAAAGAAGAAATAGCAAGAGAAATTGCTAAATACATAGAGACGAATGAAAATGAGAACACAACATACCAAAACCTATGGGATGCAGCAAAAGCAGTACTAAGGGGGAAATTTATAGCACTAAACGCATATATTAAAAAGGAAGAAAGAGCCAAAATGAAAGAACTAATGGATCAACTGAAGAAGCTAGAAAACGAACAGCAAACCAATCCTAAACCAAGTAGAAGAAAAGAAATAACAAGGATTAAAGCAGAAATAAATGACATCGAGAACAAAAAAACAATAGAGAGGATAAATATCACCAAAAGTTGGTTCTTTGAGAAGATCAACAAGATTGACAAGCCCCTAGCTAGACTGACAAAATCAAAAAGAGAGAAGACCCATATAAACAAAGTAATGAATGAAAAAGGTGACATAACTGCAGATCCTGAAGAAATTAAAAAAATTATAAGAGGATACTATGAACAACTGTATGCCAACAAACTAGATAATGTAGAGGAAATGGACAATTTCCTGGAAATATATGAACAACCTAGACTGACCAGAGAAGAAATAGAAGACCTCAACCAACCCATCACAAGCAAAGAGATCCAATCAGTCATCAAAAATCTTACCACAAATAAATGCCCAGGGCCAGATGGCTTCACAGGGGAATTCTACCAAACTTTCCAGAAAGAACTGACACCAATCTTACTCAAACTCTTTCAAAACATTGAAAAAAATGGAACACTACCTAACTCATTTTATGAAGCTAACAACAATCTAATACCAAAACCAGGCAAAGATGCTACAAAAAAGGAAAACTACCGGCCAATCTCCCTAATGAATATAGATGCAAAAATCCTCAACAAAATACTTGCAAATCGAATCCAAAGACACATTAAAAAAATCATACACCATGACCAAGTGGGGTTCATTCCAGGCATGCAAGGATGGTTCAACATAAGAAAATCAATCAATGTATTACAACACATTAAAAACTCGAAAGGGAAAAATCAATTGATCATCTCAATAGATGCTGAAAAAGCATTTGACAAAATCCAACATCCCTTTTTGATAAAAACACTTCAAAAGGTAGGAATTGAAGGAAACTTCCTCAACATGATAAAGAGCATATATGAAAAACCCACAGCCAGCATAGTACTCAATGGTGAGAGACTGAAAGCCTTCCCTCTAAGATCAGGAACAAGACAAGGATGCCCGCTGTCACCACTGTTATTCAACATTGTGCTGGAAGTGCTAGCCAGGGCAATCCGGCAAGACAAAGAAATAAAAGGCATCCAAATTGGAAAAGAAGAAGTAAAACTGTCATTGTTTGTAGATGATATGATCTTATATCTAGAAAACCCTGAGAAATCAACGATACACCTACTAGAGCTAATAAACAAATTTAGCAAAGTAGTGGGATACAAGATTAATGCACATAAGTCAGTAATGTTTCTATATGCTAGAAATGAACAAACTGAAGAGACACTCAAGAAAAAGATACCATTTTCAATAGCAACTAAAAAAATCAAGTACCTAGGAATCAACTTAACCAAAGATGTAAAAGACCTATACAAAGAAAACTACATAACTCTACTAAAAGAAATAGAAGGGGACCTTAAAAGATGGAAAAATATTCCATGTTCATGGATAGGAAGGCTAAATGTCATTAAGATGTCAATTCTACCCAAACTCATCTACAGATTCAATGCAATCCCAATCAAAATTCCAACAACCTACTTTTCAGACTTGGAAAAGCTAGTTATCAAATTTATTTGGAAAGGGAAGATGCCTTGAATAGCTAAAGACACTGTAAAAAAGAAAAACGAAGTGGGAGGACTTACACTCCCTGACTTTGAAGCTTATTATAAAGCCACAGTTGCCAAAACAGCATGGTACTGGCACAAAGATAGACATATAGATCAATGGAATCGAATTGAGAATTCAGAGATAGACCCTCAGATCTATGGCCGACTGATCTTTGATAAGGCCCCCAACGTCACTGAACTGAGCCATAATGGTCTTTTCAACAAATGGGGCTGGGAGAGTTGGATATCCATATCCAAAAGAATGAAAGAGGACCCCTACCTCACCCCCTACACAAAAATTAACTCAAAATGGACCAAAGATCTCAATATAAAAGAAAGTACCATAAAACTCCTAGAAGATAATGTAGGAAAACATCTTCAAGACCTTGTATTAGGCGGCCACTTCCTAGACTTTACACCCAAAGCACAAGCAACAAAAGAGAAAATAGATAAATGGGAACTCCTCAAGCTTAGAAGTTTCTGCACCTCAAAGGAATTTCTCAAAAAGGTAAAGAAGCAGGCAACTCAATGGGAAAAAATTTTTGGAAACCATGTATCTGACAAAAGACTGATATCTTGCATATATAAAGAAATCCTACAACTCAATGACAATAGTACAGACAGCCCAATTATAAAATGGGCAAAAGATGTGAAAAGACAGTTCTCTGAAGAGGAAATACAAATGGCCAAGAAACACATGAAAAAATGTTCAGCTTCACTAGCTATTAGAGAGATGCAAATTAAGACCACAATGAGATACCATCTAACACCGGTTAGAATGGCTGCCATTAAACAAACAGGAAACTACAAATGCTAGAGGGGATGTGGAGAAATTGGAACTCTTATTCACTGTTGGTGGGACTGTATAATGGTTCAGCCACTCTGGAAGTCAGTCTGGCAGTTCCTTAGAAAACTAGATATACAGCTACCATTCGATCCAGCGATTGCACTTCTCGGTATATACCCGGAAGATCGGAAAGCAGTGACACGAACAGATATCTGCACGCCAATGTTCATAGCAGCATTATTCACAATTGCCAAGAGATGGAAACAACCCAAATGTCCTTCAACAGATGAGTGGATAAATAAAACATGGTATATACACACGATGGAATACTACGCGTCAGTAAGAAGGAACGATCTGGTGAAACATATGACAACATGGATGAACCTTGAAGACATAATGCTGAGTGAAATAAGCCAGGCACAAAAAGAGAAATATTATATGCTACCACTAATGTGAACTTTGAAAAATGTAAAACAAATGGTTTATAATGTAGAATGTAGGGGAACTAGCAGTAGAGAGCAATTAAGGAAGGGGGAACAATAATCCAAGAAGAACAGATAAGCTATTTAACGTTCTGGGGATGCCCAGAAATGACTATAGTCTGTTAATTTCTGATGGATATAGTAGGAACAAGTTCACAGATATGTTGCTGTATTATGTAACTTTCTTGGGGTAAAGTAGGAACATGTTGGAAGTTAAGCAGTTATCTTAGGTTAGTTGTCTTTTTCTTACTCCCTTGTTATGGTCTCTTTGAAATGTTCTTTTATTGTATGTTTGTTTTCTTTTTAACTTTTTTTTTTCATACAGTTGATTTAAAAAAGAAGGGAAAGTTAAAAAAAAAAAAAAAAGAAAAACAAGGAAAAAAAGATGTAGTGCCCCCTTGAGGAGCCTGTGGAGAATGCAGGGGTATTCGCCTACCCCACCTCCATGGTTGCTAACATCACCACAGACATAGGGGACTGGTGTTTTGATGGGTTGAGCCGTCTACCATAAGTTTTACCCTTGGGAAGACGGTTGCTGCAAAGGAGAGGCTAGGCCTCCCTATATTTGTGCCTAAGAGTCTCCTCCTGAATGCCTCTTTGTTGCTCAGATGTGGCCCTGTCTCTCTAGCTAAGCCAACTTGAAAGGTGAAATCACTGCCTTCCCCCCTACGTGGGATCAGACACCCAGGGGAGTGAATCTCCCTGGCAACGTGGAATATGACTCCCAGGAAGGAATGTAGACCCGGCATCGTGGGACGGAGAACATCTTCTTGACCAAAAGGGGGATGTGAAAGGAAATGAAATAAGCTTCAGTGGCAGAGAGATTCCAAAAGGAGCCGAGAGATCACTCTGGTGGGCACTCTTACGCACACTTTAGACAACCCTTTTTAGGTTCTAAAGAATTGGGGTAGCTGGTGGTGGATACCTGGAACTATCAAACTACAACCCAGAACCCATGAATCTCGAAGACAGTTGTATAAAAATGTAGCTTATAAGGGGTGACAATGGGATTGGGAAAGCCATAAGGACCAAACTCCACTTTGTCTAGTTTATGGATGGATGTGTAGAAAAGTAGGGGAAGGAAACAAACAGACAAAGGTACCCAGTGTTCTTTTTTACTTCAATTGCTCTTTTTCACTCTAATTATTATTCTTGTTATTTTTGTGTGTGTGCTAATGAAGGTATCAGGGATTGATTTAGGTGATGAATGTACAACTATGTAATGGTACTGTGAACAATCGAAAGTACGATTTGTTTTGTATGTCTGCGTGGTATGTGAATATATCTCAATAAAATGATGATTAAAAAAAAAAAAAAGAATTAGTGAACCTGAAGATAAGACAATTGAAATAATTTAGGCTGAGAAGCAGAAAGAAAAAAAGAATGAATAAAAGTGAACAGAACCTGAGAGATCTGTGGGACACCATCAAGTGTACCAATATACCCATTGTGGGAGTTTCAGAAGGAGAAGAGAGAAAGAGGGAGAAAGAGTATTCAAAACAAAACAAAACAATGGCTTAAAATGTCCCAAATTTAATGAAAGATGTAAATATACACATCCAAGAAGCTCAATAAACTCCAAACAGGATAAACCCCAATAGGCCCTCACCCATGCCATGTTATAATCAAACTGTTGAATGCAATGATAAAAAGAAAATTCTAAATGCCATAAGAGAGAAGCAATGTATCATGTACAAGAGAGCCTCAATAAGACTAAGTGCTGATTTCTCCCTGGAAAACATGGAGGCAAGATAGCAGTGGGATGAGATATTTAAGGGCTGAAAGCAAAAAAGTGCCAAACATGAATTCCATATCCAGCAAAACTCTTTCAAAAATGAGGGAGAGAGTAAGACATTCCCAGATAAACAAAAGCTGGGGAGTTCATCACCACTACAGTATCCCTACAAACAATGCTAAGGATTGTTCTTCAGGTTGAAGGGAAAGGCAGTAGATAATAGATCAAAGTTGCATGAAGAAATAAAGATTTATGGTAAAGGGCAGTGGTAAGATTTGGACAACATGAAGGACCCTTGATGCCATGCCTGGTATATTATTTGAGCAGAAAAAACACCACTTTTGCTTCCTGTAACCACACTCCTTGCAATGTGACTTTTGAGGTCCTCTGATCAATAAATCGATTCTATTGCTGCACTTTTTAAATCTGGGCTGATCTTGTAACTTTCTTTGGCCAATAGACAGTGGTATGTTGGTAAATAGTCAACAACCAATTTTCCGGTGTGTGGGGGGGCAGGGTGAGTCTTAATTTGTAGCATTGCTGATTTCCATGGTGTAAATATTCTCCCATGGCCAATTGCACAGTACCCACATAACTTCACTGGATACATAATTGAGAAGAGATACATATTATTGGCTCTCGTGAGTCAGTAGAAGGTGGATTCAGTAAGCCATTGCCAATAGAAAGTGGTGGAAATGGTGGCATTCCACTTCTGAACGTGAGCCTCTGACTGGAAACAGACACTCACATATATTAGTGTTTTGGGAATGCAAAATGGTATGACTCCTGTGGAATGAAGTTTGCAATAGCTAGCAAAATTTGTATTTGTAATTGTAATACAAATACAAATACATTTATAGTTGGCTTAGCAATCCCTCTTTCAGGAATTCATCCCAATGATACACTGGCAAAAACGCAAAAGATATATACATGAAGCTATTAATTGCAGCACTATTTGTAATAGCAAATGCCGGAAACAGTTCAAATGCCCATCAGTGGAAAACTTTTGAATAAACTGTGGTACCCACACGCAGAGTTCTATGCAACTATGAAAAGGAATGAGGAATATCTTTATGTACTACTATAGAGTGGTTGCCAGGTACATAGTAAAATGAAAAGATCAAGTGGAGAACCATGTGTATAGTAACTACTGTTTATCTAAGAAGGGAGACAATTATATTCATGTATCTACATATATCTGCCTGATGTAGATATATATATATTATCTATATATATATATTATATATAGATAAATAGATATAGATAAAAAGATATATAATAAATATAGATATTATACATAAAATAGAAGGAAAGATAAACCATGCAGTTTTAAAAAGTATTTACTTATAGGGGAATGGAAGGTCCAGGATGCAGGGAAAAGGGTTGAAGTTAGACTTACCTGCGTATATCTTGTTTCATAGTTTTGATTTTGGAATTAGGTTAATAGTTTATATCATTATACAATAAAATTGAAATAAATTAAAAAGGCAATCCCTCAAAAGCAAAATGAAACTGTGATTTGAGTTCTGGCATAACTGCACAGAGAGGGAAAATTTCCAAGTGATTTTAAATTTCATTAATTTGACTGTATACACACTAAAGATTAAAAAAAAATACTCCAAAAATAATCTTAAAGTGTTTTTAGTAATTGTACTTTGAATCTGCTATGTACCACAGAAAAGACTATGAGACTATGTTCTTTTAATCCACCCCTGTGGGGGCAGACCTAATGTGGGTGGGACCTTTTGATTAGGTTGTTTCCATGGAGATATGACCCAGCCCATTCAAGGAGGGTCTTAATCCCCTTGTTGGAGTCCTCTATGAGAGGACAAAAGACAGAGAAAATTCAGAGAGTTCAGAAATGCTTAGAGAAAATGTCCCAGGAGAAACAAGAAGGACCCACAGGAGCTGAGAGAGAAAGCCATTGAAACCAGAGTCCAGGAGAAAAAGACCAGCAGACTTGCCATGTGCCTTCCCTGGATGCCAGCGGCCTTTCCTCAGAGAAGGTATCCTCTTGTCAATGCCTTAATTTGGACATTTTCTTTATGGTCTTTGAATTGTAACTTGTAACCTAATAAAACCCCATTGTTAAAAGCCAGTCCATTTCTGGTGCTTTGCATTTCGGCAGCTTTAGCAAACCAGAACAATAATTATACTATGAATGGTAGTATTTGTTATTTTGAGACTATTACATGTGCATATTATGGGATAAATAACACAAGTAATTATATTGGCATTTTTGAGATCCAGATTTTTGGAGTGGGTAGAAGATCAATGAGGTTAAATAAAAACCTGGTGGTTTGCATTGAAAGTATCAGTTTGAATTCATGATGTATTTTATCTTTAATAATAATTAAAAAAAAAAACCCTACTTCTTATCTCTGTCTGCCAAAAGGTCTTGATACAATGATCAGCTCAGTAGCAATGGATATCCCCCTAAACATTCAGATTGCAATCTTTAAATACCATTCCTCATTAAAAAGAATGAGGGCTCCTTAAAGAAATAGCTGATTCCAGGTCTCGGTTAGGAAACTCACATCTTATCATATCAGAAAGCATGAAAATTATCCAAGACTAACAGGATTTTGTCAAAAGAATCCAACTTGAAGCCAACCTGAAGAATCTTCTATTCATCAAAGATTGAACAATTTGAGCATTAATAGGGATAATAACTATAATTGATTAAAACACATAAATAATGTTTAAATACTTGCATTCATAATGATACTGAACATAATTTATTGGTTGCTGGTAGGGATTGAATCATATTCCCCACAAAAGTCCCAACCTCTGGTCCTGTGGATGTGGACCCATTTGTAAATAGGACCTTTAAAGATGTTATTTGTTAAGGTGTGCCACATATATGGCTGAAGTCCTTATAAAGAAAGGAGATTGGAAGGGGAAAGAGAAGCTACTGGACGAGCAAGAAGCTAGAATTCAGCAGAACTGGAGGGGAAAGGAGAAAACATTGCCATGTGCTCTGCCATGTGACAGAAAAGCTAAGGACCAAGGATCACTGACAGCCAACCACAGAGCATCACAGTCTTCAGGGAGAAAACATAGCCTTGCTGATGCCTCAGTTTTGGTCTTCTTTTGCCTCAAAACTGTGAGACAATAAATTTTCATTGTTTAAGGCAACCAGTTACACAGTAATCATTTCAGCAGCTGGGAAATGAAAACAGTCACCTGTGGGGAACAGTAGGAAACCACCTCATCATTTTGAAAACTGGAAATAAAAAGATCTGAGTATTTATCCTGTCTTTCTCATATGAACTGTACCTCAGTTAAACCAAGTAGTTGGTGAAAGAAGTTTCTCTTTTTAGAAGTAGTCCAGCTAATAAATAATGATAAAATTAGAACACCATTTTACAAGCCCTGAATGAAATAATGACCGAGACTAATGAAGAAGACAACCAGGCATTGTGAGGCTCCTGACAGACTGCGAGTCCCACCTACAAGGTATTCTTGTCAAAAAATAAATTTAAATCTGATCAAACCTCTTGACCTAAATATCAATTTATAGGCAATAGAGGGAGAGGAACGTAATCAATATAAAACAAAATAAAATGAAACAATATAGTCACAATCAGCTAAATCCAGACTGTGAAAAATTCTACAGATCTAATGACCCTATTTATTAAAAAAATAAATTGCAAAGAAAAACAAAAGAGAGATGGATGGGTGTTTTAGTCTCCTAGGCTGCTTAAACTACATACCATGAAATGGGCTGACTTTAAGCAATTGGAATTTATTAGCTTACAGTCTGAGACCACAAGAATGTCCTAATGTAGGCATCATCAGGGTGATGCTTTCTTCATCTGCCAGTGATCCTTGGCTCCTCTTGCCACATAGCAAGGCACATAGCTGTGTCTGTTGGTCTCTCCTTTCTCTTCTGGGTTTCATTGCTTTCAGCTTCTTGCTTCCATGGCTTTCTTTCTCTCTCTCTGTATTCATTCCATTTATAAAGAACTCCAGTAATGGGCTTAAGACCCATCCAGAGTGAGGTGAGTCACACCTTAACTGGAGTAACCTCATCAAAGGATTCTACTTACAATGGGTTTACACCCACAGAAAAGGATTAGATTTAAGAACATGTTTTTCTACGGTACATACAGCTTCAAACCACCATATTGGGGAACCTGTAGAAAAGGGAACTTAAGGACAAATTCACCAATTGCAATAAATAGACTTTAATTGGATTCTGATATGCAAAACAAATTGAAGGGTGAAAAAAAAAACCTTATGAGGCAGATGGGGAAATTTGATCACTGAATAGATAATTAGTAATGTTAAGTAATTAATATTATTATTATTATTGTGGTGTTGATAGAAGGTAAGTGGGTGCGAGGATGGCTACAAGATTTTCCCTGAGTTGGCAACTGATGGAGCTGGGTCTAGGGCATATGAAGTTTCATTATTCTATTTCTTCTTCTACTGTTTGGAATTTTCCACAATAAAAAGAAAAATGTATTTAAATAATTCTTTTAAAATAAGGAAACACTTCTTTCTGGAAAACATCTGATGAACATTATTGTGGCTGAATAAAATGCCTAGAATTGTGATGATTCATCCTGTTATCGAGGAAAGCCTGCCAAGGATAAAGCCAAAGCATTCTTGATAGCAGAGCAGAATAATAAAAACAACCTGGTTCTTGACATCTGAACCACTGAAAAAACCAACCTTGGATCCTCCTACCCTCTGGATATCTAGTTAGATAATAACTATCTTTGTTGTTCAATCCATTTTGAGTCGGTTTCTGTCATTTGCAGTAGAAACCATCCTCACCA
The DNA here is from genome assembly GCF_015220235.1 of Choloepus didactylus. Taxonomy (NCBI): domain Eukaryota; kingdom Metazoa; phylum Chordata; class Mammalia; order Pilosa; family Megalonychidae; genus Choloepus; species Choloepus didactylus. The sequence continues at coordinate 152,239,553 of NC_051309.1, forward strand.
AAACCGTGGAGAAGAATGCATTTTTGAGTACACATTGGGTTCTATAAGAGTGGGTAGTGTTTCTGCTCCATCTTAAAAAATGTTTAGTAAAACAGCATCCCTTTAATTGCAAAATAGGCCTTAGACTGTAAGTCTAATGTTGTGCTGACATTGAGATAAATTCAAGACAAATCCAAGGAGCCATTCTTATCTCAGAGTCACTCCTGTTCTGCAGTGATTAAGTCTTTGGTACAGGATCAAGCTTGTTAAGCTGGGTCTCCTCTTCCCATAGGATATATTTTCTCTCAGAATCTCTTTCATCACTCCTGTGGGTAAACTTCTGGCTGGCCAGATTTTCCATCATGCCAGCCCAGTCAAGACATGTCTGAATCCTAGTGAATACTCAATCCAGCACCCCTGTTATGAGTATATATTAATTTTTACCCCTGAGTAGATCATTGGTTCTTTAAGAGCAGACAGTAGATTTCACCTTTGTATTCTCTGAGAGTACTAACACATACCTCATACATACATGCACTAAAAAATGTCTGTTGTTTGATCAAAGAAAGAATAATATGAAAAGAGCCATAAAACCATTGAAAATCAATCGAAAGTAAGGTAACCACAAGCAGCCAAGAGAGCGGACATACCTTAAGGAAATTCTTAAACAGTCTTAAGCTACATGCAATTCCTGAACACAGATTAGGCTGATATGTGAAAGGTAAATTGGGATCTGCAAAGATTAGCTGCCACAGTCTAGCCAGTCAGAATCAATATGGTAGGTACTAATGTGGTGATGTTCTCTGACCCATAAACAGGGATACGAACTATAGCATGGGTTCTAAGCAACTCAAGATTCAGTAAGCTCCTTCTTCCCCTTACTTGATCTTCATGTTTCTTTTTTTTTTCCAGAACAAATCTCAGTGTACAGTTCAGTGAAATGTGAAACTAAACAAGTTACTATTCATGATCTGGAACTCTGTACTTGGTGGTTTCTGCACAACAACAAAAAAGTAGATGAGTTTTTTCTTTACATTATGGCAGTATGTCTTGGCAATTTTAGCCTACATCAAATCATTTTAATATTTTCAGGGAAAAAAAGTTTTTATGATGAGTACTGAATAGAGATAAACATTTATCTCCATGTATATAAACAAGAATATTTAAGACACTCAATGTAAGGATCCTTTAAAAAATAATTAAAATGTTCTCTCTTTTAGTGGGATTGGAAATAGTGTGGTTGAGTGTTACTTATATGATAACTTTGGGGCTTCACTGTATCAAACAAGACCAAATTGAAAGACATATACTTCTGAATGCAAAAAAGCACACGTTAATTTTTTTTACAGCTTTATTGAAATGTAAACCATATAGCTCACCTACTTAAAATGTTTAATTCAATGGTTTTTTTGTATACTCATAGAGTAGTACAACAGCTACCACAATCAATTTTAGAACATTTTCAGTGGGCCAAAAAGAAATCCCATACATGTTAGGAGTCACACCCCATTTTTCCCCAAGCCTCCCTGTCCCCAGCCATTGTCAATCACCAATATACTACCTATCTCTATAGATTATGGCAACTTAATTTAAATATATAATTCAAACATTCACCTTACTTAAAGGTCACGATGCGCTTTTTCATTATATCATGTTTTCCTTATATAAAGACATGTGAAAGCTATTTTGTTGTTACAGAAGTTAGGAAATGTTAAAAAGTACGTTTTTAGAATTAAAAATAAAAACATTCTAATTTTATCTTTTAGATATTTAAATGGATTTTAAGTCTAATATCTTCATGTATATTTAAAAATAGAACTTTTCCCGGGAGTCCTTTTTGAGCCACCATGAGCAGGTTTACCTGCAAATGATGGATGCCAGGTAATTTTTTCCATGTACATGTTTCTCTTTTCAGACACATCTATGCATGCAGATAAGCATTTCTTTCATGCTCAAATATTAAGAATAGCAGTAAAGTATAATGAGATTAGTTCTAGCAACCATACGCTAACATCAGTTTCATCACCTTAGAGCTTGCTTAATCAATGTGGATAAATTCATGAAATCTATAAATTGACCTTTAAAATAATTTTTGTTCAATTAAAATATAGAGAAAATAGGATTGCTGATGGCTTTAACCTACCATTTCAAAATAATAAATACCTTTCATACTGAGGTTCAGATATAATTACATTTTACATTTTCCCCTTTTTATTTCCTAAGATGCGTTATCTTCAGTTTATTTGTTTTTATTACAAAGAAATAGACAACTGATACACTTGGAATTCATGATAATTCTAGTCAGGAGGAAATATTGCCCTTTCCAGAAGGGAAGAGGTTTGATTTAATCAATTTGCTGTCAAGTGGCTGGCTGGTCTCCCTAAGGGATGACTCCATACCAGAGACTCAGCATTCCTCTCTGTTGCTGGCAGATTGGACATTCAGCTGCAGACGAAGATAGATCAGATTTGGTGAGAAGGAGCCCATGCTGTTGGATCTTGATCTTCCAGATTCCTGACCAACCAGCTAAGCCATTTGCCAATGCCCATGAGTCGATGGATACCCACATCTCAGGCCACTTCTCTCTCAACACAAAGTGGATAAAACAGGGCAATACCTGAATCTCTCCCCGCTGAGAGGACATCCTCTCACCACTGTCTTTTAGAACCACCCCTAAGTGGCGATATAGTGCAGTAGCAGCCCAGTTTTGCTAGGCCTTCTTCCTTCTTTGTCTTCTGGTTGTAGGGAACGTCTACTAAGGTCATAGGTGAGTGAAGAAGTATTTGTGTGTTAGTGGCAGTTTACATAGGGATCCGTTCCAACTGATTAATTGGGTAACATGGATGAATGCTACTTTTAAGTGGGCCCCAGAACAACAACAAAAAAAGGTGGGGGCTCTGAAGCATGTCCAGGGGTAAAGCAGCCCTTCCACTTGGGCCATACAACTGGCAAATGCCATGATTCTAAAGGTATCTGTGGTAGAGAATGGTGCTGAGTGGAGCTTCTGCCAAGAAATAGGAATAGTCTCCAACAGGATCTGTTTAAGGAGCTCACTTGGACCTCTGGATTTGCACAATCCCAGATGCAACACTTTCATGTATTCCATTGTTTCTATAACCCCTCCCTTATGATTTTTTGGGTCTGACAGTAACCAGTTCAGTAGAAGTCCTGGCAGCACATTCTTTGTTGTTCCTTGATTAGATGCTCAGTAGCATACCAGGAGCCGCTTTTCAACTGGTGTATGGTTCTCAGTGGCAGATGGTTGGTCTCGCTCCAGAACTCTTTGGGTTTGTTCTGCAGCAATGCTACTGAGGCTTGCCAGAGACTCTGCCTAGCATCTTTCTCTGCCAGGTATACCTCTAGAATCGTGGCAACTGCCAGGATGCATGATCTAAGTGAAATGGGTGTTTTACCATAGCCCAGACTGCTTCATAGCCCCTCTTTTTTGTTTGGGGGCCCATTCAAAACTGGCATTCTTTCATGTTTCCCAATTAATCAGTTGGAACATTATTCTCAACTGCAAAACAGGTTTTTCAAGCTTCCAGGAGGATTTCCAGCAGCGTATTAGAACTGGCCACCCATGGCACTTATCAGGGCATTAAATCTTATTAGAAGATAGAAGCCTGCTTGTATGAAGACTCTGATGTGACATCGGTGAGGCAGGAGCCTTATAAAACAATGCTTGCTCTCCTCAGGATCTGCCTCTTCCTTCCCTCCTTATCTCTAGACCTATAATTAGAGCCAAAGGTCAGCATAATCTGACTGGGGCAGTACTGGGCCAGCGTAAGGAGAAGAGGGATTATACTCCAAAGGAGCTGTAGGACCTGGATAATAGGGGCTGATGGAACTGGAAAAGTATGTGTGGGAGTGGATCCTGAAAGTGTTGGATTAAGGAGGGCGATTGGAAATATATACCTGGATAAGAGAGAATTTGTCAATACGGAGGCCCTTGTCAGTATCTAACATTCTATAGAGTTTCTTATTTATCTTGCTTATTATCTGGTTTCCCTCTAGAATATACGCTGGCAAGGTGGGACTTTTTATCCTTTTCTTTTTTGTACCCGCAGCATGTCAAACAGTGCCTGTAGGTAGCAGATGCTCAATTAATATTTGTTGAATGAAGGAAATTTTCCTGGCACAAAGTGAAAATCCTCAATAAATATTACTTAAACTGAGCTGGACTGAAAGTGAAAATATACATACAGCCCCTTGGGCAATTAAGATGGGGGTAAGGCACATATATTGTTATATACAGAGTTCTTCATAAATTATGCTCTTTCGTCAAAAATATTGCAAAAAGCCTTTCTGCCTCTTCTTGTCTATTGGCCATTGTGCTAGTTTGGATATATTATGTCCCGCCAAAAGCCATATTCTTTGATGTAATTTTGTGGGGCAGACGTATTAGTGTTGATTAGGCTGAAATCTTTGATTGTTTCCATGGAGATGTGACTCAATCAAATGTGGGTGAGACCTTTCATTGGATTATTTCTATGGAGGTGTTGCCCTACCCATTCAGGGTGGGTCTTAATTGGATCACTGGAGTACTTTATAAAGAGCCACATAGCCCAGATGTCAGAGCAACTGAGAGACACATTCTGAAGACGGCTGTTGGAAGTTGACACTGACATTTTGGAGAAGGCCATTTTGAAGCGTAACCTGGGAGCAAGCAGATGCCAGCCATGTGCCTTCCCCGCTAACAGAGGTTTTCAGACTCCATCGGCCATCCTTCAGTGAAGGCACCTTTGTTGATGCCATACCTCGGATATTTTATGGCCTTAAGACTGTAACTTTGTAACCAAATAAACCCCCTTTATAAAAGCCAATCCATTTCTGGTGTTTTTGCAAAAGGACAGCATTAGCAAACCGGAACAGCCATCTCTGAAACCATCAACACTCAGCTTGATTTACCCCAGTAGCTTTGATCACTGCCTTTTTGCTCCCTATTCTGCCTCAGACTGCCTTTTATAACATTTACTACATATGGCATCTATAGCATCTAGCTTTTGGCTGCTTGGCAGGCATCTGTTACAGATGAGACTACATGAGCTCAATTTAGACACATTGTGAGCCTGCATCCTAGCACTAACTTAGGAGTCAGGATAAATAGGAATGTTTTCTTGAGAGATCAGGTAATTTCCACCACATAAGAAAGGACCATGTTCAACTTGTCGCCTTTTTTTATCTTAATAGCTCTTAATGAATTGGATGAAAGAACTTTTGAGTGGGCTGAATGAAGGTCCTTCTGCTAAGAAGAATAGAAAGGAAAACATACTGCTCAGCAGTGATATTATCAGTGATTTTTATCAGATAATTGATTCTTCTGTTATGAGGAAGGAAGGCATAAGATAAACTGCTTTGAAACCAAAGTCCATTGTCAAATGGTTTCCAAAAATGTAATTATGGTTATTAATTTGTACAATACATTAGCTTTAGTTTACTGAGTTACGGTATGTTTTACAACCATTTCATCCTGGTGGCTTCACCAGGAGGCCAGTGTGGCTTAAGATTATGTATTCCAGAGGTACATTATTGAACTTTTTTGTGGCTTTAGTGGGCAATAGTAATTTTTACAGTGAACGTTTTCTAAACTAAAATCATCTTGCCTGTCCTCTCTTGTATATAACTTTGGAGACTTGATTTGTCCATTTCTTTACATACTAGACAAGAGGAAAATCCTGGCCAAGGCCCTCTTGCCCTGCTTTCATGTAGCAATAGATTGGCAAAATAAAAGACAACTCATTTTCTAGATTTAGGAATGAAATCTATGCACAATGATGTCTCTGGTTTGGGATCTTGTAGGTCAGTGGTTCTTGAAACATGATTGTTGTAGGACCTATAGCTGGTATATGGACTTAATCCCCTTGAACCACTGTGATACGGTCATGACCAGGCCTGAAGATGAGTGCTCCTCTGTCACTTGGAAGTGTGGCATCACGTACTGCTGGTAGCCCTCAGTGATGGCTCATCAGCATTAGGCTTTCAATTAGTTCTGAGAAGAATTCCCAAGGCAGTGGAAAAGGGATGGGTGGTTCACTGAATATTCTCCCTAGCCAAGTAAAACCAAGGACTGAGGAATACTGAGAAACATTCTTGGTATTTGGTGTTTTAATGTTCTTTCTTTAATGAGCCTCTTTCTTTTCTGAAGAAGTCCAAAGTCTGAGTGAACCTGAGACAGAAAAGTAAGTTCTCTTATATAGTGGGAAAAAGCATGGAATTATATTGTTTAAAGACCTGGGTATTGTTTTAAAAACTATCCAAAATGTGGAAATAAAGCAAAAAGATGACTGCATATTTTTCAAAATTGTATGAAGAGGATTGTCTAGGTGTTAGGCCACCTAAGAATCATCTGATGCTCTAGGACAGGGAGTTGAAAAACCATGTTCTGTGGTTCAAACCTGGCCCACCACCTGTTTTTGTAAATTAAGTTTTATTGGAACACCAGACTACCCATTTGTTTTTGTACTGTCTGTGGCTGCTTTCATGTTACAGCAGCAAAGTTGAGTAGTAGTAGTTGTGACAGAAACTGTATAGCCTATAAAGCCTAAAATATTTACCGTCTGGCCCTATACAGAAAAAGTTTGCTGACCTGTGCTCTAGGAGGATGGTAACTTTGACTTAGCATGTTTGATTAGGACCCAAACCCTATAAAGTTAGCTGTTATTTTAGAGAAGATTGATAAATTACAAGGGATTTCTGTCTGATAGATAAGTTAACTCCAAGAGTTGTGGTTTTCTTGCCTTGTCAGGCAGGCATTAAGTGGTTTTCTATCTATCTGTGCAATCTTATTACAGCATTCTTTTTTTTCTACTGACTATATGTATATGTATACCATTTCCCTGTATCCGCTTTGAACTAACTTTGTCATTCTGCTGGTTGTCTCACTAATGAGTTAAAGAAATCTTTGGCACATGCCCACTGTTAAAAAAAAAAAAAATATATATATATATATATATATATATATATATATATATATATATAGCAAAAAGAATGGAAAGCAAGGACTTGGACAGATATTTGTACACCAGTGTTCACTGCAGCATTATTCACAACAGCCAAATTGTGGAAGCAACCCAAGTATCCATCAACAGATGAATGGATAAACAAAATCTGGTATATCCACACAATCGAGTATTGGAAACAAAAAAAAAATGAAGTGCTGGTACATGCACGACATGGATGTACCTTGAAGATACCATATTGCTGGAAATAAGCCAGACATAAAAGGACAAATATTGTATGATTTCTCTTGTATGAAATACTTAGAATAAGAAATTCATAGAGATGGAAAGCAGATTAGTGATTACTAGGGGTAGGAGTTAGGAAGCATGGGAAATTATTTCTAAATGATTTTGAGTTTTGGTTTGGGATGATGAAAATAGTCTGGAAATAGTGGTGAAAATGACTCAGTATTGCCTAGGCACAAGTGTAAAAAAATTGTGCACTTAAAATGGTTACAATGATTTTTATGTTATGTATATTCTACCACAACTAAAAACCAATTATTTTTAAAAATAATATTGCAAAAGCTTAATTTCATATGTGTATATGTTAATATATTATTTATAATTAGTTAATATATATTAATATTGATAAAAATACTAATATAAATGAATGAATAAAAGTAGAAGCACTAAAGATTTTCTCATTTTATTTCATGAGTTCAAATCAAAACCCAATAATCCAGATTTACATACAATACGTGAAAAAAGGAAAATGAATATTGGTTATATAGTAGCTTAACTCCTACCATATAAAATTTAAATCCAAACATGAAACTATTTAAGCTTTTTATTGCAATTTCTTATTCTGACCTCAGATAATAGAAAACTCTCAAATCTCTCAATCCCAAAATCTATCTGTTGATATCTCAAATCTTCAAGGCACATTAAAGTTTTCTAGAAAAGAATGATGCTTTTTTTGAAACTAAGATTACTAAAAATACAAAAGCACATATTAGACACGTTATGGCATTTTTTTTTTTTTTTTTTAGCTGAAATGTCTACCAGCATGACATTAGCCTTGAGCTGAGGCTGCCTGGGAACCAACACTGACTTCTTCCTGTAAATCATCCCCTGCAGAGGATTCTGATTCAGTTGGAGAATTTTTTTCTCCTAGTTCAACATATTCATCAGAGACTTCATTCTCTGTTGTACCTTTATCATTATTAATGGCAACAGCCTCATCTGGAGCTGTATTTGTAACCTCTGGGGTGGTGTCAGCATCGAGTTTTGCAGTTTCACCCAGCACTGCATCTGTAACCTCTGGCCCAGTTTCAGCACCGAATTCTGTTGTCTCCACCAGAGCGGCTTCCACACCTTCCGGACAGGCTGAATCCTCTTTTATAATGGCATCTGTAGCACCTGCAATTTCTTCAGCACCTACCACCTCAGCTTCCACTGCAGAAACTTCTGGAGCTTCTGAACTTGCTTTCTCAGTTTCCACAGGGTTCTCTTCTTCACCTTTAAGATATAGTCCATTAAGGAAAGTATTAATTTAAAGAGCATAGGAATATAATGGAATACTGTGCAGTCATTTTTAAAAAGAGAGATAGAGCTATATGTATTGATGTACAATGGTCTTAAAGGTAGATTATGAGAAAATAATAAAAAGTATAGTACAGTATGGTACCAGTTATATTAAAATAAAGAGGGATGAGTTATATACTTAGGTAATTGTATTTTCAAAGACTTTCTCCAGGAGAATTAAAAAAACTGGTATCATTGGTTGGCTCTGGGCGAAGGGAAATGAGAGATTTACTTTTCTGTAAAACTTTTCAAACCTGTTGAAATGGTTAGGTTTAAAAACCCAGAAAAACCTGAAAAAGTTAGAAACCTGCTAATGATTTAAAAAAAAAACACTGACATATATTACTTAGTCAAATACAAAGAACATGAAAACAGCCAAGCTGTCATACGCGATAGCATGGAAGAGTAGCCAACTTACTAATTGTGTGACTCTGAGAAATTGTTTGTCCTCTCAACCTGTTTCGTCAACCGTAAAATAGGGATATTGATAATATCTACATCACAGGGATATTGTGAAGATTAATCAAAATAATGTGTGTGAAAAGAGGCTTAAAACTAATAAAGTGCTATGCAAATGCTGTATTTTATTATATTATAATCAGCCTTCTCATTATTACACTGAATAATATTTATTGATGATATTCTCTTGTCATGACCAAAAGGTTAAAACTGTTCCATGAACAATTAATATCTCTGTCCGGGAATAGTGATCATGGTTATTAATAGTGATGGCATTATAGTTGAAATGGAAAAAAATGTGGCTTAAAGCAAACAGTTTAAGGCAAGGAATATACATTGGAGTAAAAATGTTACATTCCTATTCCTGTGGTTGCCATTTTACATAATCAACCAGATTAACTGAGGAACTTAACAGACACAACCGATTCTACTAATGTCAAGTGTACTTGGTGCAAAGACACAAGGGTGGTCTTAGCCAAACTGAAATAAAAACTAGTTTTATAATTTAAAAAATAATGAGGGAAATAAAAGGAATTCTCTATTTATTATAACAAGTTGCTGGGAGAGACAGACACTAATATCCTGCCTGCACGAATGGGAGCCTGAGTAGGGAAAAATATTACCACACAAAGAAGTCAAAGCCGCTGAACAGTACTATAAATGTAAAGTGTTTTCATTTATAAAACCCACTCATCCAAAATGCATAACAATATTTTTAAGGTTTTGGCTGGACTTTTCCTTTCTACATGAACTCCTCCTCAAAGCCATTCTGGATTAAGTTAGAACAGAAGGCAAAAGCAAATAGTTTTCATTGCTAGACTATTAGTGCCTCAAGAAAAAATAAATAAATTCACTTTACCTTGACGTGGATGTAACTCTGTTTTGTTTTTTCCTTCCAAATTTGTTATATGTTCCGTGTGTTTGGCTTGCTCTGATGTGACTGTCCTGTAAGTCTGAAAGTAAACATGTGTTTAGGTTTATTTCTTGAGCTCTAAGGTTCATATATGCCAAGCTCAAAGGCATATATAACTCTCCATGCAATTATCATTGGAAATCCAAACCATAACCACAGTGTAGCAAAGAAGAGAAACCAATAACACCATCTACTCTTTTACTTCCTCTTTGGAAATCTTTGACATTACAGAATACTTAGTAAAGGAAAGAAACAAATGCAACTACAGGGAAAAATGAAAGAAACAAATGCTCCTACAAGGGTTAAAGATAACTGAAACATGCATGCTACACAACAGATGAAGACAAAGAAAAATAAAATAAATAATGCTAGAGCCAAAATATCCTGACACGCATTAAAAAATATCCTCCAGCATTTATCCCAGAAAAATGAAAATTTATGTTCACACATAGTAGCTTTATTTGTAATAGCCAGAAACTGGAATCTGCCCAGATGTCCCACAACAGGTGAATGGTTAAACAAATTGTGGTACATATATAAGATGAATGCTACTTAGCAATAAAAAGGAATAAACTGTTGATATATACAACAACCTGGATGAATTTCCAAGGAATTATGTTGAATGAAAAAATCCAATTTCAAAAGGTTATATACCTTATTATTTCATCTATGTAGCATTACTGAAATGAGAAAATTATAGAAATAGAGAACAGATTAGTGGTTGCCAAGGGTTAGGAAGAGTGCAGCAGAGGGTGGGAGAGAAGTAGATGCAATTATAAAAGGGCAACATGATGGATCCTTGTGGTGATGAAATGTCCTGTACTTGACTGTGTGGTGAATATGCAAATCAAATGATTCAATTGCATAGAACTAAATACACACATACACACGAGTGTATGTAAATCTGTGAAATTAGAATAAGGTGAATAGGTTGTATCAATGTCAATTTCCTGGTTGTGTATCATAATTACACAAGATATTGCCATTGGGGTAAACAAGATGAAGTGTATATGAGCTCTCTCTGCACTATTTCTTATTACTGTATGTGAACTGCAACCATCTCAAAGTACAAAGTTAAAAATAGTCTTCCAAAATGACATATTCTTAGATCTCAATGCAGATTTCTCACACAAACTAGGATCGGTCATAAAGAGCAGTAATATTACCTGACCGTAGGTTACTTGAGAAACAGTATGGGAAATAAAGCTATATTAATCATAGACACGACATGCAGGCTTCCTTTCATTTCACATTCAAGTGGTCGTCTTTGGCCTGTGTTCATCTTGCATGATATTTTAAAAAATGAAAATCTCACTATTCCAATCATATTGTGTGTATTATTTCAGCTTTGTTAAAAATGTTAGTGGTGGTTTATCGCTTAGTAGTATTCATAGATTTAAAATATATACATATATAGTATTTAAAAAATTTTCATAATCAAAGCTCCTGATTAAAAATCATAGTATACAAATTAAAGGCTTTTTATTCCCTCATTTTATAGTATTTTTAAATTAGGTTGTGACAATGGAAAATCTGCAACCTTAGGGGAGAGAGTTTGCAAAAGTGGTCCTTTAACAAACTTCCCAGGGTTTTGTGAACTCAGACTGGAATCAGCTGGCTTTGAAACCTGCAGAGCAAACAGGATTAGCCGGCATGACAATCAACCTTTTTGTATAAAAGCAGGCAGTATTTTCCTAAGTAGGGTGGAAGCTCCTGAAAGCTACAAGACCAATATGCTGAGTTGGTGTTCTCAGTTTTCAGTCCAATAAAGCTAAACCAGTACAGAAATTTACATCCCCGAAATGACCATCTGAGCAGCACCATTTCAAAGAGCATTAGTCTTATTGTTCAAGGGGTTAAAACATAAGGGGAAAAAAAGAGTAACTTAGGGTAGAATTGAGGAGCTGACAATATTAGAATAATTCACACTCATGTGTGGCCCAGAGAATCCAGCTTTTCTAAATCTAGCATAGTCACGCACAAATTAGATGCAGGGCCTATTAGAAGAGAGGTTCTCAAAAGACACTAAAGTTATTCCCAAAAGATATTTTTATTTATTAAACTCAAACATTTAAAATATGCCATAATTTTTATGAGCCAATTCCGACACTTCTTTTTGTAATACAACCATACCCTCAAAAAATCAAGATCAGGCCTCTCTCAGATTCTAAGGGGCCCTAATAGCAGAAGCTTTACCTGGAAATGAAAAACTACTCTTGGCTAGTGAGTGTCCCTCAGTTCATCAAAATGTAATAAAGAATTTGTTTTAGTACAGGACATAGAAGAGAGAGGGACAATTAGAATACAGGTTTTTGAGAGCCTCACATTCTGTATTTCCTCCTGAAAGTAGCCTAAGATTCTTGAGATTAATGCTTCCAATATTTGAGATTAAAACTACATAATCTTAGAGACAGAAGGAGATTTAGAGATCATCACCTTTTCCAACTTCCATCCCGGTTGTGCTGAGAGAATGAGGCCAGAAAGGGCTCTAAGTGATAGCTACTCAAGCCTTCCAGTTTAAACTCCTTTAACAGACTGGACTGGTTCATGTTTGGCACTGATAAACATAATTAGGAGTATAGTGATGTCCAGATGAAATTCAGTGGTCCAGCTTTCCCGATTATCATATAGTCTATTCCCAATCTGTGTTTTTCCAGCAGCTTGTATCCAACTAGAGCAGCCCTGGGTAGTAGATTCAACACTGAAAGATGGGTAGTAGCAAAGGAACCTGGGTAGCATGAAAGCTGGTAGGTTAGTGGAGGGCAACAATATAAGTGACATATTTGAAATTTCCTGACTTCTTCTGGCTCTCAAAATTCTGAAGATCAGAATATGAATTTTGGTTTGGTCATACTACATAGTCCCATATTTTACTAAAAATCTCCTAGTTATGACTAAACATCCCTTTATGCATATTTCTGTAGGGTGAAACCAAATGTAGTGACTGCATACTCTTATGGTTTCTGAAGAATTTATAATCATTCTACCTTTATTCATAATGAAGGTTAGCCTTCAGTTTAGAATATTTATGACAAAATGGCTCATGATTCAGTAAGCTTATCTTACTTAACTCACAAATGTTCTGTTATTTCAGCTCCTAGGTCTACTTTATCTTACAAGTTTACAAAGCAAACCCTACTGTGACCAATCCCATATATTCAGAATGTTATCTGTCTAAAAGCATGTTCACATCTTAACAAAGATAACTTTTTAATACATGCTTACATATCAAAGCAGGTGTAATTTGGAAGTCATTTGTGAATAGATGTGCAAAATAAGCATATACTGGATGTATATGTGTACCATATGTGTTAGAAATAAAATTATTTTACTGAAACTCAAAAGATAAAATGAAATAAAATTTTAAAAATTTGCTCACATTAGCAAAGAAGCAGACTAGAGAGAAGATTTTAATAGTATGAAGAAGGTTTATCTTACAAGTTTAATAGTAGTTACCTCAGGGGAGTGGAGTGGGGAATGAGGGAGGAAAACATACTTTTCATTTTACATATGTCTACACTTCTCGAATTAAAAAAATTATGAACATACTACATTTTCAAATAATAGAAAGCTAGTTTATCTCTCAACATCATTTGTTAAATGTTAATATAGTACCAATCTTTTAGAATTGTTGTAACTATTATATGAGCCAGAAACCTGGCATGTGATAAGCACTCAATAAATGTCAGCTATTAATATTAGCATTTATAATGACATTGTTTTTGATGAAAGTCATTCATACTTAAAGGTATTAGGAAATGTCGATTTATGTTTTTTTTTTAAATCTTCATATACTTTATATATTCTTATGCTTCAAATGGTTGTAAGGTATTTTTCAAATTTGTATGCTTAATGACATTTAAACTTATTGCTATATTGTATATTTCATTAATCCCATGTCCTGGCCTTGATATTGCTTTGAATTTCGCTACAGGTTGTAAAATATCTGAATTCCTCAACACTATGGTTATATAAACACTTACATAATATCCACCAGCACTGACAGTGACACCTACAACCAGATAATATATCATATTTGATCCAGGTGATCCAGGGAATTTGTTAGATGACATCCGGCGAAGAGATACTAGAAAAACAAGTTTAAACATAGTTAGCTCCACCACTGAAGTAAAACTATTTTAAATAATTGCATCTTAAAATTTTTTTCCCCTCTGTGACCCTAGAATCTAAGAACATCAAATCATTCTGTCTTAAGGGAGTGTACAGTTTTACAAGATAGCGTGATAATTCCACTTGACATTATCTCAGTCTGATTTGGTGATACGTATGAAACCTATTATCTTGATGTGCAGCATTATGCTTTCCTTGGAAGGAGTGCAGGTTTGAGTAAGGAGAATGACAAAAGCATTAAATAATAATGTGTAAAACACATTTCCTATGGGTACACCACTATAGGATTCAGTGGAAATGATTATTTAAAAAAAAAATGAATTAAATATAACAGTACTTAAAATTAATAAAATTTGTATTTATGTATTAAATAAATCATTTATGTTGAAATCCAACACATTTCTATAAATCTATAATACAAATATAAAGATAGGAAGAAATCTCAATTTTTCTAACATAAAGCAAAGATGGGCAGATATAAATTTTTTTCAAGGCAAATACTGCAACAAGGTCACATCTGAAATAGAAGTATAACTCTGTACAAACTAATAGAAATAGAAAAAAGTACTCTAATGTTATATTTAAATACATTTATTTTGTAGTGATAGTATTTGTGCATACCACAATGCCCCAGAATTACAATTTTTACAAAAGATGCTTGAAGCTGAAGTAGCTTAAAGTTGACAGAGCTGAAATTCTTTATTTTAAAGACAGAGAAGTAGAGATGTATTTTTTCATCCAACAAAGACAGCTGACTACCTACTATGTGTCTGGCACCGTCAGAAGCATTGAGGCTGCAACTGTGAACAAGACAGACAAGGTTTCTAGCCTCAAGTAGCTCACATCTAGAAGGAGATAGGCATAGACAAACAACTGAAGACAAACACATTACAGTATGACAAATGCTGTAGCAGAATTAAGTAGAAGGTGCAATGATAGCATGAATACGCAGTGAAAAACCTCAGCTAGTTGGGTAGGTGTAGCTGTCACAATTGAAGAAACACTTACTTGAGTTTTGAAGGAAAGTAGGAGTTTGTCAGAGAAATAAAAAATGGAAATGGCGCTGGAGGCAGAAAGGCACAACGCGTGCAAAAAAAAAGCATGAGAGTTGAATGACCTGGAAAGTGCAAAGTAATTTGTTGTGGACTAGTGAGAAATTATGACTTGCAGAGGGCAAGTCTTAAGACATTTGCACTGCAAAATTGGAACCATTTTACGTTTATATTCTTAGTTTGGATTTAAATGACTGTCTGTTGGGAAAAACATTTTTTCCCTATAGAAGTGTCCAAGGATGCTATCTATGGTAAGTGATAAAACCTTTGATTTGTGGTGGGCTTTTGTTGGCTTAAAAAATACATCTCTTATCAAATAGAGAATATATAGTTTTTGTATTTCTCAACCAGACAGAAATAACAAAAAGTTTTTTAAAATAGGAGAAATAAAGGAAATTATCAGAAATTTAAGTCAATACTTAAATTTAAAGATAATTTATGTCAAAGTTATATAAAATAGCAATGAAATGGAAAAGAAACATTAATGATTAATTAAATTATTAGACAAATTTTAGCACATCCTATAATGTGAAACAAACAGACATAACTGTTGCAGAATTATATTTACTTACATGAGAAAATATTTACACTACAAGTGAAAAGTCATAGCAAAATAATGTGCACAGGACTATCCCAGATTTGTGGAAGCAATGTGCATAAGAGGATATGTGCATTAAAAAATACATATGGGGGAAAAGATCTGTAACAATATATACTAAAATTGTCTGCAACAATATATACTAAAATAGTGGTCTTCTCTGACTGGTAGGATTACAGATGGTTTCTCTTTTCTATTTTGCCCTTGTATTTTTGCAATCATCTAATATAGACCTAAATTATTTAATCATTAATTTACATTTTTTTAAAGCAAAAATGGGAGAACAAAATTTGATGAGGCAGTTAAAAATTTATTCTCAAATAAAACTGAAACAATTTTCTTTTTCATCAAAGAAGAAAGTACAAATAAAAGGCTAATTAATGTCGATGAGTGAAGAAAATTAAGTGTCCAGTCAATAATAAGTTTTAAAACACATAATCAGTATTACAAAAATAGCAATTAGATGAAAATTAGAGAAAGTCAACCAGTATTGCTTATTACATATTCAGAATTTTTAACTACTTTTATTTTGCCCCAAGTTGGGGAGGAAATTATTTGAAACACGTGCAGTTACAAAAAAAAGGTGTGTTATGTTTGTGCGTGGTGGGTAACAAATCAGAAGGCTGTGGTTAGTAGGCTCCTCTTTCTCCCCATCCCATCCCCATCAATCAGCCCCGTTATCTTCAGAAGCTTTAAATAAATGACTTCTCCCTCGTGTTCTTATTTCATCGGTGAAAAGACTGCTCTCTCTTACTCGGTATAATGATGTAGGAAAACGAAGACGCCTTATTTCTGTTAGTTCTGGTGCAACTTCTTTCCTCCAGAATTTTAAGAGAAAACTGAAGCTCGTTGGGTCGACTTCCCTTCACTCCCACTACCATCACCATCCAAGGCCTAATCAAAGGGTAAAAAAACTAGCACATGGAAATGTCCGCAGGAATCTTCTCTCCCGAGCGAATCCACGCTACTTCGGAGACCTCAGGAAAAAAAACGGCGAAGTGAAGGGAGACTAAGACCTTTGCACAAGATTGTTTAAGGGCCTCTCCAGGACCTGATTCCCGCCCCTATCAGCAGAGGGAGACAGAAAGTAGAGGGGTGACAAATGAGGACCAGGACAGAGCGCAGAATTATTTCTCTCACTCACAGTTATTAAGCACCTACTATGTTCCAGGCATAATACCAGGCGCTTTAGTATACATTAATTTTTATTTAATAAGTACCAGCTCGCACTGCAACTTATTCAGGAAATATCTGAATACGCTCCAAGTAACGCATCCCCAAATCTAAAGGATTCATGGAGAACAGAACCAAACAGCTGGGTAGCTCCACATCTAACTGCAACCCCAAAGGAAAGTGACCAAGGGCTGTTTCCTCACCAAGGGGAGCCCCGGGTCCAGGCGCTCACCGGGTTCAGGCAGCCGAGCCCTCCACCAGGTCTCGCGTTTACTTAAGAAACATTTACCCCACGTCCACTGGGCCAGGCACTCGCTCCCAGCGCCCTGCCTGGCTCGCAGAGCAGTGCGCATCTTCCCCACCCACTTCTCTGATTCCTCAGGAAGTTTGGAAAGCGAATTGGTCCTTTCATTAATAAAAGTGATTACATACGTGTTAGCCAGGCACTTTTCTAAGCGCTTTTAACTACATACTAACATTAAAACTCACAACTAATCCAGGAGGTAGCAACTATTATTATCCCCATTTTAGCGATGAGGAAACAGGTTACTCAATTTGCCCGAGATCAGGATGCGAAGACAGGAAATTTAGACTGGATTCAGAAGCCGTGTTGGAAAGGTTCTCTACTTCTAAAGAGTTTCGGAGGGTCTTCCCCGCGACCCTCCAGGGGGGTTCTCCTCTCCTCATCTTCACTACCCGCACCCTCATTCCCAATCACAGGCTGCTTCCGTTGCCCCCGGTTGGATTTAACCGATCCCGGGCCGGCGAGTTACAGGTGCACCCGCAGAATCCACTTCCGAGGCGCCCGTCCTCCTCAAGCCTGGGCGGCGGGAGAAGCGCCCTGGCTCGCGCCGAGCACTTACCGTCTTTCCGGAGCGGTGCAGGGCTGGGGGGCGCCCTCAAAGGCAGCATCAGGGTCTTGGAGACAGCCCTGCGGAGATACATCGCGCCCGCGGTCCGCAGCCTGGCAGCTTCTGGTTCCTGGACGTTGGCTGCCGCGGCGCTGCCAGCCTAGGCGCGCCCCGCCCCACGCAGGGAGCGGACCCCCGCCTAGCCCCGCCCGGGCGGGCCCGGGAAGGTAAGTAGGAGGCTGTCATCGGCACCATCCTTTCCAAACCTTCTCTCCAGGCTTTCTTGCTGTTCAGGGGTCCAGAATGCTGATGCAGGCATTATCAGAAAAGGGACCCGGAACTGAGAGGCCGCCATCACCTGCCCGACGCGTTCTTTTCCACTGAGTGAAACTCTTCAGAGCAAGCTGGAAGTGTTTCGGGATTTGCGTCGGGATTAAGTCGTGGACGTGCATTTTCTTGCCCGGTGCAAACTGAACCTGCTTTATCCCACGCACTCCGTGCGCTTTCTTAGAGGAGAAACGAATAGCGAGAAGTTTTCTAGGGGTGCGGTCTGAGGAGGGTGGCCTCCGCCTTCCCTTAGTGCAGTGGATAATGTTCAGAGTCTCAGGAAAATTCCCAGATGTCTGAATCTAGGCAGTTCATTGTCACAATGACTTTGAATATAAACTCCAACGAATCTGTATATTCCTTTATGGGACATGAAATTAGTATTTCCACATCAACCAAAAATGCTAAATTTTGTTTCTTTCCCTAGGTTTAATTTATTGCTTCATAGTGGCTACCAGGATTTATTAAGGTTTGAATATGAAAACAAATAATTTAAGCTTGTAACATTTTCTAAATGATTGATCTTTATGAGGCATCATTTCCCACTGTAATAAATTCCTTATGTGTGTTTGGCATTTCACAGTTTTCAAAGCACTTTCACATATCTTACCTCCTTTAACCCTCACTCCAACCTTATAAGGGAGGTGTTAATTGTTTAGCAGATGACAAAAGAAGGTGGTGGGGAGGTGTGTCCAGAGACTTACTGATGTTCATGAATAATTAAGAGAGAGATGAATATAGTTATTCTAGTTCCAGAATCAAAGTTCTTTACGCTGTACCAGAGGGTCTTGCATGTAACAGGCACAATGTTTGCTTATTAGCTATGTGAGTAAATATCGTTCAGAGGTTCTAGTACTGAATCAAATTCTAATAAATTCTAATAATATTTAACATAGAAACTTCTCTCACATGAAGAGTACAACCCAATGGCCAGAACTGTTTTTTGATACTCAGAAAGAGTAGCTATCCCTAGTAATTAACTACTTAAGAGCAATTAGCTAATGTTAGACCCAGATCCTTTACCAAGTTGAAGTCCTCCTGAAAATAGCAACATCCAGGTTAGTACATTTGCTACATTAGATCAGCAGTAAGTACACATCCTCTGGCAATTTAGCTGTTAACCATTTAACTGGTGTTGTAGAATGTTTAATAAATTGCTAGCATTTAGGATAGATTGACAAATCAAAATCAAACCTGTCTGCCATTGTGACTCATATTTCCTTGGTGGACTTAGAGCTGGGTCTTAACTTGGTTGCCAAGGAGAGAAAAGTCAAAGCCAGCAAATGCTTTTAAATGAATTCATGCATGCCTTATGTTGTTATTTAATATGTTGTAAGCATTAAATCCCAAGGTTCCCTTAAAAAGGATTCTTTCAGCCCTTGACCATGTTGGTTAAACATTTGTAAATGATGATGGCCCTCAGGGCACTGTTCTAGGCTCCCACTCAGGATTTAGTTGTAGACTTGGGGTTGATCAAGTCTGAGGTATTCTGAATCACCCCCAGGTTTCATTCAGTCACCCAATTTCAGTCAGTCAAACTGTCTATAAGTATTTGTTGAAAGTCTACAATATGCTAGAACACGGCTAGATGTTGGGGACTCGTTATCATTTATTTCACAAATGTTTACAGAGTATCTATTACCTGTAGGCACTGTTCCAGGACATTCTCCCATGAACAAGACATGATTTCTGCTATTACACAGAGAGGTTATCGTTTCAGGTTACAGAGACATGGAACCAAAATCTTTTCTCAGCCAAGCCTACCTCAATGAGGTTAACGTTCCCAAAGAAGTCTCTGACTAGCTATCAATTATAAATGGAATCTAAGGGCTTTGACTAAAGGCAAGGTGGGTTAACATTGCAAAAATATCACACATGTACACAGGGCTTTAAAAACTTTTCTCAAAGTGTTGTCACATCTATTTACTTCATTCTCTAAATAATCGTAACACTTAAGTAGCTGTGTGTGTGTGTACGATTATCCCTGTATTATGTACGTATGGAAAAAAAATCAAGGTAGTGTAGTACTAAAATTAAGATCATGAGTTTGGGAGTAAGACACTGGTCTTGTTGCTCTGAGCCTATAAAAAGTGAATAATTCTTTTATTTATAGAGCTGGTGTGAACTCTAAATTTAGCACACTGAGTTTGAAAAGTGGTCAGCTAGTTGAAGGAGGCAGTATTAGATTCTGACTTCCAGCCTAAGGTGAAGCTCAAGTCTCCTTTCCTATGCTTTGTTTCCTTTCTGTGAGGCACATAAAGGATTCATTGTATTCCACTATCAGAAGGCAAGGGCCAGCAGGGAGCTAATCAAGCCATCTGGCTTGGATGTGGCTGTCCCAGCTGAGATACAAGGTGTGGAAACAATTTCTCCCATTCCTCTTTGGCACTTGCTGAACAAGTGAAATGGGCAAAGACATTATGATTACACTGATAGGATCTCCAAGTTTTCTTCCTCTAGTTCCACTTTAAGCAATCTTTCTACTTTCCAAACTCACTTTCATTATTTTTCTTTCCACTTTTTATCCTCCTCCTACAGGATAGGCACATCTTAGAGAATCCTGTATAATGAAGTTCCAACTTTACTGTTTCTTCTTTTCAAAGTGCAGGTATCATATTTGGCCAAAGTAGAAAATGTTGAGTGCTAAGATAAAGAAATACAGTTGGTTGCCAAAAGCAATAGACCTGAAAAGGAAGTTTATCAAGCATGAATTATTTTAAGATTAGAGCCATATGTAAAATATTCACCAAGTGGGGAGAACCACGTGGCTGTTGTAGACAAAAATGTATAGTAGGGACAAGGAAGCTTTCAAGTTCCTCACATTCAGGAGAGAGAGGGTTTTTTTGTTTTTATGAAATAATACTAGCATTTGAAAACTTTAAAGATCTAAACATAAAATAGAACTGCAAAATAAATAATGCTACTTCTTCAGATCCTTTTTGATCTTGGTTAAAAGCACATCCCTCTCAGATCAGAGGGGATTTTCTACCTATTCTATTACTCTTGAAGGATATATGGCTTTCCATATTTATGGCAAATTCTTTTCACATCTCCATGAAGCATTTCCTAAGAGAGGACATGTTCATGGGTTGTCAAATTTGCTGTGGCAAGCTGTTTCTGAACCTGAGTGCACTTTAACATTAGGTCTTTGCTGCACAAGAGTCTGTATTGAGCAATAGTTTCCTAGCAATTAGCCACATTGTTTATAATGCTGCCCTTGAGTGCATCCTTGACATTTTTCTTGGTCTGGTTGGGAAAACAGCAATCTATGGTTAGAGATAACTTGGCCTACTTCTGATGATGGCCACCTAAATGTAATAGTAGACAAAAATGATATTAGTCATGAAAATGTACTGTAACTATCCTCTACTGGCAAAAGTAATTATAGTGGAAGAATACTATATATAGTATTATTATTCAAGTCTTAAGTACTATATAATTAAACACAATTCTCAGAGACTGTCTGATTTCCTAGAAAGCAAAACCAACTGCTTTGTTTTTCTTAAAATACATTTTTAAGGCTATAATCTGCATTTTTCAATAGAAAACGTGTATAAAGTGGAACAATTTTGAAGGGTATTTATGAAGACAAGTTGGCAAGAAATTAGGAAAGTCTTGATAAGTACTCTTTTGATGGCCTATATTTAGGTACAATGAAGGGGGAAGAGTAATCAAGATGGTAAAATCCTAATACTATTCTTGCAGCTCATGCAATACTTTCCCTATTTATTCACTTTCTTTTCTGTAGCAAAATAAACATGAGATTCCCTAACACTTCGTATAAACTTTGTTCATACAATCTGTTTTTTTCCATGGCAACTTAAAAAGGTAATTTAAATGACTACCTCATAGACACTAAATCTAAAAATAGGCCTACCTGCTTTTGATCTAATAAATCTTGACTATACTTTACACACAATTGTCTGCATCCTCTTTTTTAAATACAATTTTATTGATATATTCACACACCTTACAATCATCCAGTCTACAGTCAACCATTCACAGTACCATTCATCACCAGAACAACTTTTGAACATTTTTCTTAATCCAAAAAATAAAAAATAAAAATAAAAAAGTAAAAAAGAACACCCAAAACATTCCATCTCCCCCTATTTTTCATTTAGTTTCTGTCCCCATTTTTCTACTCATCTGTCCGTACACTGGACAACGGGAGTGTGAGCCATGAGGTTTTCAAAATCACACAGTCACACCTTGCAAATTACATAGTTATGCAGTCGTCTCTTAAGAATCAAGCCTCTGGGTTGCAGTTTGACAATTTCAAGTATTTCCTTCTAGATATTCCAATACACTAAAAACTAAAAAGGGATACCTATATAGCGAACATAAGAATGCCCTCCAGAATGACCTCTCGACTCCATTTGAAATCGCTCAGCCACTGAAACTTTGTTTTGTTTCATTTTACTTCCCCCTTTCGGTCAAAATTTTCTCAAACCCGCGATGCTGTGTCCAGGCTTATCCCTGGGGGCTGTATCCCATGTTGCCAGGGGGATTTATAACCCTGGGAGACAAGTCCCATGTAGGGGGCAGGGCAGTGAGTTCACCTGCCCCATGGGCTTGGAGAGAGAGAGGCCACATCTGAGCAACAAAGAAGTTCTCTGGGGGAGACTCTTAGGCACAATT
This sequence comes from Choloepus didactylus, assembly GCF_015220235.1. NCBI lineage: Eukaryota > Metazoa > Chordata > Mammalia > Pilosa > Megalonychidae > Choloepus > Choloepus didactylus. The sequence continues at coordinate 152,262,202 of NC_051309.1, forward strand.
GTAAGTAGGCTCAGCTTCTCCTTTGCAGCAACAAGCTTCACAAGGGCATGCCCCAAGATGAAGGGCTCATCCTACCACTGTCAGTCCTCAATGTTTGCGAGAACACCAGTAACAACCCAGGTCAGGAAGTTCAACATTTCCACATTCTTCCCCAGTTCCCCTGAAAATATATCCTCATTCTCTGCCCAAATTACTTTGGGATGTATTGGAATTTCACACTAACCTGTACAAACCTACCAGCTCTCACTTCCTATTTAAAGTTCCATGTAATTATGGTGTTTGAATAAACTGACTGTACAAGTTATTTAGAGTGCTACAGAAAATAAAGATCCTGTACCAAATAAACATCTCTTCTCTTGGTCTCACACACAAGTTGAAGTTTTAAAACACAGTCAATATCTGCATCCTCCTTTTTGAGGAAACCCTCCTTTTACGTTATCACTGAACAAACCATCTTACACAGTTAATTGTAAATTCTTGGGAATTCAGAATCAGAATGATTCTTGCTCAGTCCGGCTACTCTCTTGAACTGAGATGTAAACCCAGCAACTACTGGTTATGGCCTTCACTTTACAACGTGGATTGGGGAATAGAGAGAGTCTGTGTGCAGTGAAAGGAAATGAAGCAGATATGTAGACAGCAGAGTTCCAGATCCCAGTTATTCCTGGGCCCAGGTGCATTCCTGTTCCTGGAGTATGTGACTGTTTCCTGATAATAACTTCTCTTTTTTAGTTAATCTAGTTTGAGTCAGGATTCTATTATATAATTAGGAAGGATTTTTACCAAAGCCAATATGTTGCACAACTTTACAGGGTGCTACTCATTTAATAGCCTACATCTGTGCTGTCTAATACAGTAGGAAATTAAACTTAAATTAAAATGAACTAATACTAAAAATCCAGTCACACTAACCACATTTCAAATATTCAACAACCACAAGGGGCTACTGATTACTCAAAGAGCCCAGACGAAACGTATCTACCATTGCAAAAGTTCTTTTGGACGGCTCCGATATTCATGAAAGGCTCCCCCTGGAGTTATATATGGTACAAACAAGATGCAAATTGACACAACAGTAGCTATATTCCCAAGGCCTAACCCAAAGTCTGATATATAGTATTTATAGTTAGTAGAAAATGTTTATTAAAAGTATATTTTGTTTGTTAATTAAGGCTATCAGTTTCTGGAATTTCAAGTCATAAAACTTTGTATTCCTCTTAAAAATGTGAATTTTCAAGTGTTTCTTTTAGTAGAATTTTCAAGTGTTTCCTGAATTGGGAGTTGATACCTGACTTCTTGGTCACTATTATTATCTATGTGACAGTATTAGTTCCCTATTGCTGCTGTAACAAATTACCTCAAACTTCATGGCTTAAAACAACACACATTTATCTTACAATTCTGCAGGTGAGAAGTGTGGGCTAAAATCAACATGCAGACAGGGTTGCATTCCTTTCTGGAGGCTCTCTGGGGCGATTTGTTTCCTTTTCTTTTCCAGCTTCTAGAAGCTGTGTTCATTCCTTGGTTCTTGACTCCCTTCCATCTTCAAAGCCAGCAATGGCTGGTTGAGTCTTTCTCATATAACATCACTCTGCACATTCCTGTGCCTCCCTCTTCCACTTACAAGGACCCTTGTGATTACACTGGGTCCAACCAGCTAATCCAGGATAATCTTCGCATCTCAATGTCATCTGATTATAAACCTTAATAACATCTGCAACCTCAATTTTCTTTTGCCACGTAACTTAACATATTATTAGGTTCTGGGGAGTAGGATGTGGACATCTTTGGGGGACGATCACTCTGCCTACCACAGTGGTATTGGGAAAATCACGTTAAAAAAAATTCCTTTTACTTTGAAATATTTTCAAAACTTACAGGACAGTTACAAAAATAACACAAACTCCATGCAGAGAACATACCCTCATGCCCCTAGATACCCAGTTTTAGCATTTTGCCACATTTGCTGTATCATTCTATTGATCTCTCCATCAATCGATTAATCCATCTTTCTATCTATCAATTTGTCTATCTTTCAATCCATTTTCTGAACACTGGAGTGTAAACTGTATACATCATGCTCCTTGAACTTTTAATACTGCCATGTGCATTTCCTAACAAGGGTATTTACTTATGTATCCACCTTACATGCAGGAATCAAGTTCAAGAAATTTAACATAGATAAAACATTGAAATAAAGCTTACTGTCGACATTCCAATGTTTTCCTATGTCCCAATAATGTCATTTTGAGCCTTCTCTCTTCCTTCGTTAGATCCTGTCGAGGATCATATATTGCCTTTGTCATTGTCTTTTTTTTTTTTTTTTTTTTTTTTTCCAATTCATTGACTTTTGTAAACAGCCAAAAACCCTCTGGAGTATATTGCGGGGAGTAAGTTTAGATAAAAAGACTCAACAATAATGTTATTGTTGAAAAATCAGGTAATAGGATTTTTTAACATGGCTTATAAACTGGCTTTTAAGTTTCCCTAATAGAGTTTCAAAGTAAATGATAACATTATCTTAAGAATAAAATTAGAAGGTAATTCATATTGGTAAATTCTACTATAGTATTTAAACTGAATCTCAAATTTTATGCATCCATGTTTTTTTTTCTGTGTGTGTGTATTTTTTTTTTAATCATTTTATTGAGATATATTCACATACCACGCAGTCATACAAAACAAATCGCACTTTTGTTTGTTCACAGTACCATTACATAGTTGTACATTCATCACCTAAATCAATCCCTGACACCTCCCTTAGCACGCACACAAAAATAACAAGAATAATAATTAGAGTGAAAAACAGCAATTGAAGTAAAAAAGAACACTGGGTACCTTTGTCTGTTTGTTTCCTTCCCCTATTTTTCTACTCATCCATCCATAAACTAGACAAAGTGGAGTGTGGTCCTTATGGCTTTCCCAATCCCCTTGTCACCCCTCATAAGCTACATTTTTATACAACTGTCTTCGAGATTCATGGGTTCTGGGTTGTAGTTTGATAGTTTCAGGTATCCACCACCAGCTACCCCAATTCTTTAGAACCTAAAAAGGGTTGTCTAAAGTGTGCGGAAGAGTGCCCACCAGAGTGGCCTCTCGGCTCGTTTTGGAATCTCTCTGCCACTGAAGCTTATTTCATTTCCTTTCACATCCCCCTTTTGGTCAAGAAGATGTTCTCCGTCCCATGATGCCAGGTCTACATTCCTCCCCGGGAGTCATATTCCACGTTGCCAGGGAGATTCACTCCCCTGGGTGTCTGATCCCACGTAGGGGGGAGGGCAATGATTTCACCTTTCAAGTTGGCTTAGCTAGAGAGACAGGGCCACATCTGAGCAACAAAGAGGCATTCGGGAGGAGGCTCTTAAGCACAACCATAGGGAGGCCTAGCCTCTCCTTTACAGCAACCGTCTTCCCAAGGGTAAAACCTATGGTAGAGGGCTCAACCCATCAAACCACCAGTCCCCTATGTCTGTGGTCATGTTAGCAACCATTGAGGTGGGGTAGGCGAATACCCCTGCATTCTCCACAGGCTCCTCAAGGGGGCAGTACATCTTTTTTTTTCCTTGTTTTTCTTTTTTTTTTTTTTAACTTTCCCTTCTTTTTTAAATCAACTGTATGAAAAAAAAGTTAAAAAGAAAACAAACATACAATAAAAGAACATTTCAAAGAGACCATAACAAGGGAGTAAGAAAAAGACAACTAACCTAAGATAACTGCTTAACTTCCAACACGTTCCTACTTTACCCCAAGAAAGTTACCTAATACAGCAACATTTCTGTGAACTTGTTCCTACTATATCCATCAGAAATTAACAGACCATAGTCATTCCTGGGCATCCCCAGAACGTTAAATAGCTTATCTGTTCTTCTTGGATTATTGTTCCCCCTTCCTTAATTGCTCTCTACTGCTAGTTCCCCTACATTCTACATTATACACCATTTGTTTTACATTTTTCAAAGTTCACATTAGTGGTAGCATATAATATTTCTCTTTTTGTGCCTGGCTTATTTCCCTCAGCATTATGTCTTCAAGGTTCATCCATGTTGTCATATGTTTCACGAGATCGTTCCTTCTTACTCCTGCGTAGTATTCCATCGTGTGTATATACCACATTTTATTTATCCACTCATCTGTTGAAGGACATTTGGGTTGTTTCCATCTCTTGGCCATTGTGAATAATGCTGCTATGAACATTGGCGTGCAGATATCTGTTCGTGTCACTGCTTTCCGAACTTCCGGGAATATACCGAGAAGTGCAATCGCTGGATCGAATGGTAACTTTATTTCTAGTTTTCTAAGGAACTGCCAGACTGACTTCCAGAGTGGCTGAACCATTATACAGTCCCACCAACAATGAATAAGAGTTCCAATTTCTCCACATCCCCTCCAGCATTTGTAGTTTCCTGTTTGTTTAATGGCAGCCATTCTAATCGGCGTTAGATGGTATCTCATTGTGGTCTTAATTTGCATCTCTCTAACAGCTAGTGAAGCTGAACATTTTTGCATGTGTTTCTTGGCCATTTGTATTTCCTCTTCAGAGAACTGTCTTTTCATATCTTTTGCCCATTTTATAATTGGGCTGTCTGTACTATTGTCATTGAGTTGTAGGATTTCTTTATATATGCAAGATATCAGTCTTTTGTCAGATACATGGCTTCCAAAAACTTTTTCCCATTGAGTTGGCTGCCTCTTTAACTTTTTGAGAAATTCCTTTGAGGTGCAGAAACTTCTAAGCTTGAGGAGTTCCCATTTATCTATTTTCTCTTTTGTTGCTTGTGCTTTGGGTGTAAAGTCTAGGAAGTGGCCGCCTAATACAAGGTCTTGAAGATGTTTTCCTACATTATCTTCTAGGAGTTTTATGGTACTTTCTTTTATATTGAGATCTTTGGTCCATTTTGAGTTAATTTTTGTGTAGGGGGTGAGGTAGGGGTCCTCTTTCATTCTTTTGGATATGGATATCCAACTCTCCCAGCCCCATTTGTTGAAAAGACCATTATGATTCCGTTCAGTGACTTTGGGGGCCTTATCAAAGATCAGTGGGCCATAGATCTGAGGGTCTATCTCTGAATTCTCAATTCGATTCCATTGATCTATATGTCTATCTTTGTGCCAGTACCATGCTGTTTTGGCAACTGTGGCTTTATAATAAGCTTCAAAGTCAGGGAGTGTAAGTCCTCCCACTTGGTTTTTCTTTTTAGAGTGTCTTTAGCAATTCGAGGCATCTTCCCTTTCCAAATAAATTTGATAACTAGCTTTTCCAAGTCTGCAAAGTAGGTTGTTGGAATTTTGATTGGGATTGCATTGAATCTGTAGATGAGTTTGGGTAGAATTGACATCTTAATGACATTTAGTCTTCCTATCCATGAACATGGAATATTTTTCCATCTTTTAAGGTCCCCTTCTATTTCTTTTAGTAGAGTTATGTAGTTTTCTTTGTATAGGTCTTTTACATCTTTGGTTAAGTTTATTCCTAGGTACTTGATTTTTTTAGTTGCTATTGAAAATGGCATCTTTTTCTTGAGTGTCTCTTCAGTTTGTTCATTTCTAGCATATAGAAACATTACTGACTTATGTGCATTAATCTTGTATCCCGCTACTTTGCTAAATTTGTTTATTAGCTCTAGTAGCTGTATCGTTGATTTCTCAGGGTTTTCTAGATATAAGATCATATCATCTGCAAACAATGACAGTTTTACTTCTTCTATTCCAATTTGGATGCCTTTTATTTCTTTGTCTTGCCGGATTGCCCTGGCTAGCACTTCCAGCACAATGTTGAATAACAGTGGTGACAGCGGGCATCCTTGTCTTGTTCCTGATCTTAGAGGGAAGGCTTTCAGTCTCTCACCATTGAGTACTATGCTGGCTGTGGGTTTTTCATATATGCTCTTTATCATGTTGAGGAAGTTTCCTTCAATTCCTACCGTTTGAAGTGTTTTTATCAAAAACGGATGTTGAATTTTGTCAAATGCTTTTTCAGCATCTATTGAGATGATCAATTGATTTTTTCCCTTTTGACTTGTTAATGTGTTGTAATACATTGATTGATTTTCTTATGTTGAACCATCCTTGCATGCCTGGAATGAACCCCACTTGGTATTGGTGTATGATTTTTTTAATGTGTCTTTGGATTCGATTTGCAAGTATTTTGTTGAGGATTTTTGCATCTATATTCATTAGGGAGATTGGCCGGTAGTTTTCCTTTTTTGTAGCATCTTTGCCTGGTTTTGGTATTAGATTGATGTTAGCTTCATAAAATGAGTTAGGTAGTGTTCCATTTTCTTCAATGTTTTGAAAGAGTTTGAGTAAGATTGGTGTCAGTTCTTTCTGGAAAGTTTGGTAGAATTCCCCTGTGAAGCCATCTGGCCCTGGGCATTTATTTGTGGGAAGATTTTTGATGACTGATTGGATCTCTTTGCTTGTGATGGGTTGGTTGAGGTCTTCTATTTCTTCTCTGGTCAGTCTAGGTTGTTCATATGTTTCCAGGAAATTGTCCATTTCCTCTACATTATCCAGTTTGTTGCCATACAGTTGTTCATAGTATCCTCTTATAATTTTTTTAATTTCTTCAGGATCTGCAGTTATGTCACCTTTTTCATTCATTATTTTGTTTATATGGGTCTTCTCTCTTTTTGATTTTGTCAGTCTAGCTAGGGGCTTGTCAATCTTGTTGATCTTCTCAAAGAACCAACTTTTGGTGATATTTATCCTCTCTAATGTTTTTTTGTTCTCTATGTCATTTATTTCTGCTTTAATCCTTGTTATTTCTTTTCTTGTACTTGGTTTAGGATTGGTTTGCTGTTCATTTTCTAGCTTCTTCAGTTGATCCATTAGTTCTTTGATTTTGGCTCTTTCTTCCTTTTTAATATATGCGTTTAGTGCTATAAATTTCCCCCTTAGCACTGCTTTTGCTGCATCCCATAGGTTTTGGTATGTTGTGTTCTCATTTTCATTCGTCTCTATATATTTAGCAATTTCTCTTGCTATTTCTTCTTTTTTTTTTTAATCATTTTATTGAGATATATTCACATACCACGCAGTCATACAAAACAAATCGTACTTTCGATTGTTTACAGTACCATTACATAGTTGTACATTTATCACCTAAATCAATCCCTGACACCTTCATTAGCACACACACAAAAATAACAAGAATAATAATTAGAGTGAAAAAGAGCAATTGAAGTAAAAAAGAACACTGGGTACCTTTGTCTGTTTGTTTCCTTCCCCTATTTTTCTACTCATCCATCCATAAACTAGACAAAGTGGAGTGTGGTCCTCATGGCTTTCCCAATCCCCTTGTCACCCCTCATAAGCTACATTTTTATACAACTGTCTTCGAGATTCATGGGTTCTGGGTTGTAGTTTGATAGTTTCAGGTATCCACCACCAGCTACCCCAATTCTTTAGAACCTAAAAAGGGTTGTCTAAAGTGTGCGGAAGAGTGCCCACCAGAGTGGCCTTTCGGCTCGTTTTGGAATCTCTCTGCCACTGAAGCTTATTTCATTTCCTTTCACATCCCCCTTTTGGTCAAGAAGATGTTCTCCGTCCCACGATGCCGGGTCTACATTCCTCCCCAGGAGTCATATTCCACGTTGCCAGGGAGATTCACTCCCCTGGGTGTCTGATCCCACGTAGGGGGGAGGGCAGTGATTTCACCTTTCAAGTTGGCTTAGCCAGAGAGAGAGGGCCACATCTGAGCAACAAAGAGGCATTCAGGAGGAGACTCTTAGGCACAAATATAGGGAGGCCTAGCCTCTCCTTTGCAGCAACCGTCTTCCCAAGGGTAAAACTTATGGTAGAGGGCTCAACCCATCAAACCACCAGTCCCCTATGTCTGTGGTCATGTTAGCAACCATTGAGGTGGGGTAGGCGAATACCCCTGCATTCTCCACAGGCTCCTCAAGGGGGCACTACATCATTTTTTTTTCCTTGTTTTTCTTTCTTTCTTTTTTTTTTTTTTAACTTTCCCTTCTTTTTTAAATCAACTGTATGAAAAAAAAAGTTAAAAAGAAAACAAACATACAATAAAAGAACATTTCCAAGAGACCGTAACAAGGGAGTAAGAAAAAGACAGCTAACCTAAGATAACTGTTTAACTTCCAACATGTTCCTACTTTACCCCAAGAAAGTTACATAATATAGCAACCTTTCTGTGAACTTGTTCCTACTATATCCATCAGAAATTAACAGACCATAGTCATTTCTGGGCATCCCCAGAACGTTAAAAAGCTTATCTGTTCTTCTTGGATTATTGTTCCACCTTCCTTAATTACTCTCTACTGCTAGTTCCCCTACATTCTACATTATAAACCATTTGTTTTACATTTTTCAAAGTTCACATTAGTGGTAGCATATAATATTTCTCTTTTTGTGCCTGGCTTATTTCACTCAGCATTATGTCTTCAAGGTTCATCCATGTTGTCATATGTTTCACGAGATCGTTCCTTCTTACTGACGCGTAGTATTCCATCGTGTGTATATACCACGTTTTATTTATCCACTCATCTGTTGAAGGACATTTGGGTTGTTTCCATCTCTTGGCAATTGTGAATAATGCTGCTATGAACATTGGCGTGCAGATATCTGTTCGTGTCACTGCTTTCCGATTTTCCGGGTATATACCGAGAAGTGCAATCGCTGGATCGAATGGTAGCTGTATATCTAGTTTTCTAAGGAACTGCCAGACTGACTTCCAGAGTGGCTGAACCATTATACAGTCCCACCAACAGTGAATAAGAGTTCCAATTTCTCCACATCCCCTCCAGCATTTGTAGTTTCCTGTTTGTTTAATGGCAGCCATTCTAACCGGTGTTAGATGGTATCTCATTGTGGTTTTAATTTGCATCTCTCTAATAGCTAGTGAAGCTGAACATTTTTTCATGTGTTTCTTGGCCATTTGTATTTCCTCTTCAGAGAACTGTCTTTTCATATCTTTTGCCCATTTTATAATTGGGCTGTCTGTACTATTGTCATTGAGTTGTAGGATTTCTTTGTATATGCAAGATATCAGTCTTTTGTCAGATACATGGTTTCCAAAAATTTTTTCCCATTGAGTTGGCTGCCTCTTTACCTTTTTGAGAAATTCCTTTGAGGTGCAGAAACTTCTAAGCTTGAGGAGTTCCCATTTATCTATTTTCTCTTTTGTTGCTTGTGCTTTGGGTGTAAAGTCTAGGAAGTGGCCGCCTAATACAAGGTCTTGAAGATGTTTTCCTACATTATCTTCTAGGAGTTTTATGGTACTTTCTTTTATATTGAGATCTTTGGTCCATTTTGAGTTAATTTTTGTGTAGGGGGTGAGGTAGGGGTCCTCTTTCATTCTTTTGGATATGGATATCCAACTCTCCCAGCCCCATTTGTTGAAAAGACCATTATGACTCAGTTCACTGACTCTGGGGGCCTTATCAAAGATCAGTCGGCCATAGATCTGAGGGTCTATCTCTGAATTCTCAATTCGATTCCATTGATCTATATGTCTATCTTTGTGCCAGTACCATGCTGTTTTGGCAACTGTGGCTTTATAATAAGCTTCAAAGTCAGGGAGTGTAAGTCTTCCCACTTGGTTTTTCTTTTTTAGAGTGTCTTTATTTTTTTTTTTTTTTTAACAATGTGTTTTTTTTTTTTTTTTTTTTCAGGGGTTTCCCAGTATCTTTATTTTTTTTTTTTTTTTTTAATCATCATTTTATTGAGATATATTCACATACCACGCAGTCATACAAAACAAATTGTACTTTCGATTGTTTACAGTACCATTACATAGTTGTACATTCATCACCTAAATCAATCCCTGACACCTTCATTAGCACACACACAAAAATAACAAGAATAATAATTAGAGTGAAAAAGAGCAATTGAAGTAAAAAAGAACACTAGGTACCTTTGTCTGTTTGTTTGCTTCCCCTACTTTTCTACACATCGATCCATAAACTAGACAAAGTGGAGTTTGGTCCTTATGGCATTCCCAATCCCACTGTCACCCCTCATAAGCTACATTTTTATACAACTGTCTTCGAGATTCATGGGTTCTGGGTTGTAGTTTAATAGTTTCAGGTATCCACCACCAGCTACCCCAATTCTTTAGAACCTAAAAAAGGTTGTCTAAAGTGTGCGTAAGAGTGCCCACCAGAGTGATCTCTCGGCTCGTTTTGGAATCTCTCTGCCACTGAAGCTTATTTCATTTCCTTTCACATCCCCCTTTTGGTCAAGAAGATGTTCTCCATCCCACGATGCCGGGTCTACATTCCTCCCCGGGAGTCATATTCCACGTTGCCAGGGAGATTCACTTCCCTGGGTGTCTGATCCCACGTAGGGGGGAGGGCAGTGATTTCACCTTTCAAGTTGGCTTAGCCAGAGAGAGAGGGCCACATCTGAGCAACAAAGAGGCATTCAGGAGGAGACTCTTAGGCACAAATACAGGGAGGCCTAGCCTCTCCTTTGCAGCAACCGTCTTCCCAAGGGTAAAACTTATGGTAGAGGGCTCAACCCATCAAACCACCAGTCCCCTATGTCTGTGGTCATGTTAGCAACCATGGAGGTGGGGTAGGCGAATACCCCTGCATTCTCCACAGGCTCCTCAAGGGGGCACTACATCGTTTTTTTGTTTTTTTTTTTTTTTTCCTTGTTTGTCTTTTTTCTTTTTTTTTTTTTTTTTAACTTTCCCTTCTTTTTTCAAATCAACTGTATGAAAAAAAAAAGTTAAAAAGAAAACAAACATACAATAAAAGAACATTTCAAAGAGACCATAGCAAGGGAGTAAGAAAAAGACAACTAACCTAAGATAACTGCTTAACTTCCAACATGTTCCTACTTTACCCCAAGAAAGTTACATACTATAGCAACATTTCAGTGAACTTGTTCCTACTACATCCATCAGAAATTAACAGACCATAGTCATTTCTGGGCATCCCCAGAACGTTAAATAGCTTATCTGTTCTTCTTGGATTATTGTTCCCCCTTCCTTAATTGCTCTCTACTGCTAGTTCCCCTCCATTCTACATTATAAACCATTTGTTTTACATTTTTCAAAGTTCACATTAGTGGTAGCATATAATATTTCTCTTTTTGTGCCTGGCTTATTTCGCTCAGCATTATGTCTTCAAGGTTCATCCATGTTGTCATATGTTTCACCAGATCATTCCTTCTTACTGCCGCGTAGTATTCCATCGTGTGTATATACCACATTTTATTTATCCACTCATCTGTTGATGGACATTTGGGTTGTTTCCATCTCTTGGCAATTGTGAATAATGCTGCTATGAACATTGGCGTGCAGATATCTGTTCGTGTCACTGCTTTCCGATCTTCCGGGTATATCCCGAGAAGTGCAATCGCTGGATCGAATGGTAGCTCTATCTCTAGTTTTCTAAGGAACTGCCAGACTGACTTCCAGAGTGGCTGAACCATTATACAGTCCCACCAACAATGAATAAGAGTTCCAATTTCTCCACATCCCCTCCAGCATTTGTAGTTTCCTGTTTGTTTAATGGCAGCCATTCTAACCGGTGTTAGATGGTATCTCATTGTGGTCTTAATTTGCATCTCTCTAATAGCTAGTGAAGCTGAACATTTTTTCATGTGTTTCTTGGCCATTTGTATTTCCTCTTCAGAGAACTGTCTTTTCATATCTTTTGCCCATTTTATAATTGGGCTGTCTGTACTATTGTCATTGAGTTGTAGGATTTCTTTGTATATGCAAGATATCAGTCTTTTGTCAGATACATGGTTTCCAAAAATTTTTTCCCATTGAGTTGGCTGCCTCTTTACCTTTTTGAGAAATTCCTTTGAGGTGCAGAAACTTCTAAGCTTGAGGAGTTCCCATTTATCTATTTTCTCTTTTGTTGCTTGTGCTTTGGGTGTAAAGTCTAGGAAGTGGCCTCCTAATACAAGGTCTTGAAGATGTTTTCCTACATTATCTTCTAGGAGTTTAATGGTACTTTCTTTTATATTGAGATCTTTGGTCCATTTTGAGTTAATTTTTGTGTAGGGGGGTGAGGTAGGGGTCCTCTTTCATTCTTTTGGATATGGATATCCAACTCTCCCAGCCCCATTTGTTGAAAAGACCATTATGGCTCAGTTCGGTGACTTTGGGGGCCTTATCAAAGATCAGTCGGCCATAGATCTGAGGGTCTATCTCTGAATTCTCAATTCGATTCCATTGATCTATATGTCTATCTTTGTGCCAGTACCATGCTGTTTTGGCAACTGTGGCTTTATAATAAGCTTCAAAGTCAGGGAGTGTAAGTCCTCCCACTTCGTTTTTCTTTTTTAAAGTGTCTTTAGCAATTCGAGGCATCTTCCCTTTCCAAATAAATTTGATAACTAGCTTTTCCAAGTCTGCAAAGTAGGTTGTTGGAATTTTGATTGGGATTGCATTGAATCTGTAGATGTGTTTGGGTAGAATTGACATCTTAATGACATTTCGCCTTCCTATCCATGAACATGGAATATTTTTCCATCTTTTAAGGTCCCCTTCTATTTCTTTTAGTAGAGTTATGTAGTTTTCTTTGTATAGGTCTTTTACATCTTTGGTTAAGTTGATTCCTAGGTACTTGATTTTTTTAGTTGCTATTGAAAATGGTATCTTTTTCTTGAGTGTCTCTTCAGTTTGTTCATTTCTAGCATATAGAAACATTACTGACTTATGTGCATTAATCTTGTATCCTGCTACTTTGCTAAATTTGTTTATTAGCTCTAGTAGCTGTATCGTTGATTTCTCAGGGTTTTCTAGATATAAGATCATATCGTCTGCAAACAATGACAGTTTTACTTCTTCTTTTCCAATTTGGATGCCTTTTATTTCTTTGTCTTGCCGGATTGCCCTGGCTAGCACTTCCAGCACAATGTTGAATAACAGTGGTGACAGCGGGCATCCTTGTCTTGTTCCTGATCTTAGAGGGAAGGCTTTCAGTCTCTCACCATTGAGTACTATGCTGGCTGTGGGTTTTTCATATATGCTCTTTATCATGTTGAGGAAGTTTCCTTCAATTCCTACCTTTTGAAGTGTTTTTATCAAAAACGGATGATGGATTTTGTCAAATGCTTTTTCAGCATCTATTGAGATGATCAATTGATTTTTCCCTTTCGGGTTTTTAATGTGTTGTAATACATTGATTGTTTTTCTTATGTTGAACCATCCTTGCATGCCTGGAATGAACCCCACTTGGTCATGGTGTATGATTTTCTTAATGTGTCTTTGGATTCGAATTGCAAGTATTTTGTTGAGGATTTTTGCATCTATATTCATTAGGGAGATTGGCCGGTAGTTTTCCTTTTTTGTAGCATCTTTGCCTGGTTTTGGTATTAGATTGATGTTAGGTTCATAAAATGAGTTAGGTAGTGTTCCATTTTCTTCAATGTTTTGAAAGAGTTTGAGTAAGATTGGTGTCAGTTCTTTCTGGAAAGTTTGGTAGAATTCCCCTGTGAAGCCATCTGGCGGTGGGCATTTATTTGTGGGAAGATTTTTGATGACTGATTGGATCTCTTTGCTTGTGATGGGTTGGCTGAGTTCTTCTATTTCTTCTCTGGTCAGTCTAGGTTGTTCATATGTTTCCAGGAAATTGTCCATTTCTTCTACAGTGTCCAGTTTATTGCCATACAGTTGTTCATAATATCCTCTTATAATTTTTTTAATTTCTTCAGGATCTGCAGTTATGTCACCTTTTTCATTCATTATTTTGTTTATATGGGTCTTCTCTCTTTTTGATTTTGTCAGTCTAGCTAGGGGCTTGTCAATCTTGTTGATCTTCTCAAAGAACCAACTTTTGGTGATATTTATCCTCTCTATTGTTTTTTTGTTCTCTATGTCATTTATTTCTGCTTTAATCCTTGTTATTTCTTTTCTTGTACTTGGTTTAGGATTGGTTTGCTGTTCATTTTCTAGCTTCTTCAGTTGATCCATTAGTTCTTTGATTTTGGCTCTTTCTTCCTTTTTAATATATGCATTTAGTGCTATAAATTTCCCCCTTAGCACTGCTTTTGCTGCATCCCATAGGTTTTGGTATGTTGTGTTCTCATTTTCGTTCGTCTATATATATTTAGCAATTTCTCTTGCTATTTCTTCTTTAACCCACTGATTGTTTAGGAGTGTGTTGTTTAACCTCCAGGTATTTGTGAATTTTCTAAGTCTCTGATGGTTATTGACTTCTAATTGTATTCCATTGTGGTCAGAGAATGTGCTTTGAATAATTTCAATCTTTTTAAATTTATTGAGGCTTGTTTTATGTCCCAGCATATGATCTATTCTGGAGAAAGTTCCATGAGCACTAGAGAAGTATGTGTATCCTGGTGATTTGGGGTGTAATGTCCTGTATATGTCTGTTAAATCTAATTCATTTATCAGATTGTTTAGGTTTTCAATTTCCTTATTGGTCTTCTGTCTGGTTGATCTATCTATAGGAGAGAGTGATGTGTTGAAGTCTCCCACAATTATTGTGGAAACATCAATTGCTCCCTTTAGTTTTGCCCGTGTTTCTCTCATGTATTTTGTGGCACCTTGATTGGGTGCATAAACATTTACGATTGTTATTTCTTCTTGTTGAATTGCCCCTTTTATTAGTATGTAGTGGCCTTCTTTGTCTCTCAAAACATCCCTGCATTTAAAGTCTATTTTATCTGAGATTAATATTGCTACACCTGCTTTCTTTTGGCTGTAGCTTGCATGAAATATTTTTTTCCATCCTTTCACTTTCAGTTTTTTTGTGTCCCTGTGTCTAAGATGAGTCTCTTGTATGCAACATATTGATGGTTCATTTTTTTTGATCCATTCTGCAAATCTATATCTTTTAATTGGGGAGTTTAATCCATTTACATTCAACGTTATAACTGTGAAGGCATTTCTTGAATCAGCCATCTTATCCTTTGGTTTATGTTTGTCATATTTTTCCCCTCTCTCTATTAATATCCTTTATTGTACCCATACCGAATCTCTTTAGTACTGAACCTTTCTCCAAGTCTCTGTGTCCTTTCTTTGTTTCTCTGTCTGTAGGGCTCCCTTTAGTATCTCCAGTAGGGCAGGTCTCTTGTTAGCAAACTCTCTCAGCATTTGTTTGTCTGTGAAAAATTTAAGCTCTCCCTCAAATTTGAAGGAGAGCTTTGCTGGATAAAGTATTCTTGGCTGGAAATTTTTCTCACTCAGAATTTTAAATATATCATGCCACTGCCTTCTTGCCTCCATGGTGGCTGCTGAGTAGTCACTACTTAGTCTTATGCTGTTTCCTTTCTATGTGGTGAATTGCTTTTCTCTTGCTGCTTTCAGAACTTGCTCCTTCTTTTCTGTGTTTGACAGTGTGATCAGAATATGTCTCGGAGTGGGTTTATTTGGATTTGTTCTATTTGGAGTTCGCTGAGCATTTATGATTTGTGTATTTATGTTGTTTAGAAGATTTCGGAAGTTTTCCCCAACAATTTCTTTGAATACTCTTCCTAGACCTTTACCCTTTTCTTCCCCTTCTGGAACACCAATGAGTCTTATATTCGGACGTTTCATATTATCTATCATATCCCTGAGGTCCGTTTTGATTTTTTCAATTTTTTTCCCCATTCTTTCTTTTATGCTTTCATTTTCCATTGTGTCATCTTCCAGGTCACTGATTCGTTGTTCAACTTCCTCTAGTCTTGTACTATGAGTGTCCAGAATCTTTTTAATTTGGTCAACAGTTTCTTTAATTTCCATAAGATCATCCATTTTTTTATTTAGTCTTGCAATGTCTTCTTTATGCTCTTCTAGGGTCTTCTTGATCTCCTTTGTATCCCATACTATGGTCTCATTGTTCATCTTTAGTTCTTTGAGTAGCTGCTCTAGGTGCTGTGTCTCTTCTGATCTTTTGATTTGGTTGCTTGGGCTTGGGTTATCCATATCGTCTGGTTTTTTCATATGCTTTAGAATTTTCTGTTGTTTTTGGCCTCTTGGCATTTGCTGAACTTGATAGGGTTCTTTAGGATTTGTAGACCAATTGAAGTCCTTATCTCTAATTTATCAGATCTACAGCTTCGTGGAGTACACTTTCTCTAACTAACCAGCAGGTGGCGTCCACGAGCCACCTGTTCTCCACAAGCCAGTTCTCCCCTGCTTAGCCTTTTTGGTGAGTGGGGGAGTGAGTCTTGTGGGGTCCAATTGGTGTACCAAGCTTGCGTGTGTAGTTGGTGTTGCCTGCCCTGTATATGGGACGTGTTTCTGGGCAGTCAGGGAGGGGGGGTGGCTCTAACAATCAAATCTCCCTGGTGATCCTAGAGTTTTAAAGCTGCTGCAATAGTCTAATCCTTCAGTTCAGTCCTGGCACAGTCTGTCTCTGCCACTGACCCACAAGTCCTTGGTATTGGCATATGGCTCCTGAGACTTGCATGTGGGCCCCTCTTCCAGGCTGTGCACCCCGGGTCCTCTGTTGAGTGATGACTGTGCTATGTCACAGGTGAGTGCCATCCCCCCAGGGCAGTTCTGGGCTGCTGGGCTGTGTAGGGAGGCTCCCAGTCTGCTGAAATGATGGCTGAATGGGGCTTTGTTAATTCACACTCTGTCATTGTCTTTTTAGCTGCTCTGGGCAAATCACTCTTTTCCTCTAGTTTTCCATTTGTAAAATTATGAGATTGGTTGATATGACTTCTAAGGTCCTTTCCATCACTAACAGCTAGCACTCTAAACCAATACGGCTATTGTCAATATCTGGTCTTTCACTGAATTTGGATTAAATAATTATTCTGAAATAATGTAACTCTGAATATATATTCCGATGGGCCTTCCAAAGATATGGGGCCCCTGGTCTCCCAAAATAAGTGTTTAGAAGAAGGCAGAATAAGCAGCGCCTAAAACACATACACACAAATAATTACAAGGCAATGTACTTTCCCACTTAACATCAGAATTGAAACACAAGGAATGGATTTTTATATGTGTGGTATACTAACTGTTTAAATTATAAATTAATGAACTAGCATATAAATAAATTTTAACTGATTCACAAAAAAGGGCATCGATGAGGGACAAATGAAGTTTATTTTAATTTTTTAAGTGTCTATTGTTACCCCCCTCTCTTTTTTAAACAATCAAGGGTTTGCGAAACCATTAAAGTTATATTAGCAAAAAAAAAAAAAAAAAAAAAAAAAAAAAAAAAAGCGTAACAGACTTGGCACTGCCATAGATGTTGAATAAAAAGAGTATCCCAAGTGTAAATCATCCAACTTCAATGCAATGGAGTCAGAAGAAACTAGAGAATAAATGTTTTGATTGGAAATTAAGTTGATATATTTTCATAAGTTTTCTTACCAGGTCCTCAATCACCACTGACCTTTTCATTATGTGGTAAAAATAATCAATGTCCTAAAAAAATCACTCCAAGTTTTCAACATTATGTAGCAGGCTGAAATAACATTGAACTTTCTGTTTACTGATTACATTTTTCAACTTGTATGTTTAACCCAGTGTATTTTCCATATTGAAATACTTCTAATCATGTGCCTTAGAATTGATATTTTCTTTAAGTTGTCACAATATGCATTATCTCAAGAATAGAAATATTTTTCTTTTTTTATTTAATGATACAACATACAAATGTTGACTTCATATATTCACATATATGACTTCACATAGAACTTTTTCTTTCACATGTACAATTCAAAAGATTGTTGAACTCAGAGGAACTGCTGTTATCGCTACACAGAGGATACCTATAATGAAGATGAAAAAAACAAACACTATAGGATTAGCCAGCAGAAATATTAAAATTAGACCATTCTAAATAATTTACCTTAGAGCAGCAGGAAACATCTAGAAAACAAATCCACAAAGAATGTTAACCCCTCATTTTATATAAATTTTAACAAGAAATATTTTCTTGAACTACTAATGAGTAGCAAAAACACCTGGTTTTGATTTAAATGCTTATTTCATTTTTACTTCTTGATTTGCATATAGTGAACTAGGCAAGGTGATAATCAATAGAAAGAAAGAAGCAAAAGATTTGGATAATTAAACCCTACAGAACTGAGTTTGAGAGTTGTTAAAAATGAAAAAGAGAAAAGTTTATGTTAGTGACCACTGTGTTTAATATCCAGCAGATATCTATTTTAGTCAACAGAATATACAAAAGTTGAAATTTGAGTGACTTTTCACTTTACAAAAGGATTAATTATAGGATTTAAAATGATTTTCAGAAATACACCTAATACATATGTCCCCCCAAATGCCATGTTCTTTGATGCAATCTTGTGTAGGCAGAGGTATTATTGTTGATTAGGTTGGAATCTTTGGATTAAGTTGTTTCCATGGAGATGTGACCCACCCAACTGTAGGTGATAACTCTGATTGAATTATTTCTATGGAGGTATGGCCCTGCCCATTCAGTGTGGGTTTTGATTTAATCACTGGAGTCCTTTAAGCATCTGGCTTAACGCAGAGATGCTTGGAGTTCTGGATCCCTAAGGATGGCTGCAGATTAGAGAGACATTTTGAAGATGGCCATTGGAAGCTGACGCTGACATTTTGGAGAAAGTCATTTTGAAACGCAACTTGGGAGCAAGCAGATGCCAGCCACATGCGTTCCCAGCCAGAAGAGGTGTTCCAGATGCCATTGGCCTTCCTTCGATGATGGTATACTTGTTTTGGACATTTTCATGGCCTTTAGACTGTAGATTTGTAGTCAAATAAACCCCCTTTATAAAAGCGCCAATCCGTTTCTGGTATTTTGCATTAAAGCAGCATTAGCAAACAGAACAACATATATAATATAAGCTCTCTCTTTTAGATCACAGACCATTCAAAATATGCTGTCTTGTCTGCAGTTAGGTTTTAGCAGGAATTCTCCAAATGGGTGCTAATTGTAAAGACAATCATAATTTCATGGTCATATAGAAAAAAATTTAAAATCTACTGCTTTTATACATTCATCTAATCAATGAATACTAAATTCTTAAATGGGCCAGGCATCGGGTGAGTTGCTGAGAATATGATGATTAATAAATTAGATACTGCCCTTGTGGAATTTACAGTCAAAAGTGGGATATGTCAAACAAATATTAAGAAATTCACATACAAATAATTAAAACTTACATCATTCTAACTATGAAGGAAATATGTAAACACCACTAGATTTAAGAAAATAATATGACTTTGGTTTCATTCTCAGACCCAACTTCTTTTGTGCTGAGAGCTTCTAGCCAGAGTTTTAGTAATGACTAAAAATGATTATGCTAAAGATGCTTAAGAGCCAAGGTATTAAAAATTCATAAGTTTGTCAAATATAGGAATATGGATTTTAGAAAGTAACAAATCTAATAAAATAACCAAGTATCAAAAAAGATGTCAAATAAGCTGTACAACCTTTTCATTTTATAAAATCATATACTTACTATATTAGTATTTCAAAAGTTTATTTCAACCCATTTCTTCTTTTATACTCTAAAACATCTTCATTATGTTGGTTGATGAGCTAGAAGTAAAGAACAGTTAAAATTAGAAATGCAAGCTTCCTGGCAACTTAAAGAGGAAGAAGCTACTAATAATGCATATATTTTGCAAGAGAAAGGAGGCTAGATTAAAATAATTATAACTATTCTAGTTATAAATAAAAAGCCAAGAGATCCTAAAATCCAAAAATCATGAATGATATAGACTTATTCATAACAATATGACATTCCCAATTTGAAAAGGCAATCCTTAAATTTTGGATTCAACTTCTGCCAAATAAATTACTTTAATCAATGGGTAATAAATGTAATGGAATGCATTACCACAGAAGAGTTAATGGAATGCATTACCACAGAAGAGTTAAATCAATATATAATACAGCAGAACTTGAAATGGGATCCAGGCCAGTTGGTGGATGTATGCTATAAATCTAACCTTAGAAGTGTGATGCTGTGAGTGAATGACCACTTCCCAACTAAATGTGTATTACTTAGACGTCATGAAAGAAAACCACCTGCTTAGAACCACCATCTGAAAGAATATGCAACTGTAATGATGGCTGATGTAGGATGACATTTACTGCATAAAATTTCATTATAACAAACATTAAAAATGATTAGTTACTGTTGCAGTTGCAACTGACTTTCAACATCTCTTACTGTCCCATGTCAAAGATGTGAGCCACTTTAATTAACAAATCCCAAATAAGTGCTTTAAGTGGAGGTGGGGGGCAATGAAAGAGGCCCCAAAGTCATTAGATACAAAACAAAATTTTTAAATGCTAATGTAGATACTTGAAGCTGACTATTTTTTTTTAATTCATTGAGATATATTCACATACCATGCAGTCATACAAAACAAATCATACATTCGATTGTTCACAGTACCATTACATAGTTGTACATTCATTACCAAAATCAATCCCCGACACCCTCATTACCACACACACAAAAATAACCAGAATAATAATTAAAGTGAAAAAGAGCAACTAAAGTAAAAAAGAACACTGGGCGCCCTTGTCTATTTGTTTGTTTGTTTGTTTCCTTCCCCCACCTTTCCACTCATCCATCCACAAACTAGACAAACGGGAGTGTGATCCCTATGCCCGCCCCCCAATCCCACTGTCCCCCCTCATAAGCCACATTTTTATACAATTGGAAGCTGACTATTTTAAAAAAGAGAGTGGCACTGTTTCAAGTAGTCTATAGGATGGCCTCTGAAGTCAGTAAAAATTGGGTTCAGTAAATTAATCTCTCCAAGCTTGTTTCTTATTCTGTAAAAGGGCAACAATAATAGTACCTGCCATATAGTATTGTTGAAGAGTTTTTACATGTAAAGCATTTGGCATACAGTAATGATCCAAACATAAAAAGGGTGCTATACGCAAAGTACAATTTCCAACAATATATTTAATACAAACATTAAAAACTTATGTTTTGGAAGTCCAATGGGTTTTAATTTGTATAGTGTCTTAGCTAGTTTGTCCCTATGACATCTGAAAAAGTGCTTTCATAAAACCCCAACCAGCCTCAATCATCAAGAAATAAAGTAAAGGGTAATTAAAATTTAGTCAAATTGTCAAAACTCACAATATCATACTAAAATGACAGGTGTGAACAATGAATGATACAGCAATTTCAGCCTCATCATACTTTCTCCAAGGCATTAAAATCTTTTTTTTTTAATAAATTTCTTTTTAGCTTTTTATTTTGAAATACATTCAAACTTACAGGATAGTTACAAAAACAATATGAGCCCATAAAGAGAACTTCAATATACCCTACCCCCCAGACACCCAGATCTGCCAATTTTAACATTTTGCTACATTTCCCTTATCATTCTATCCATCCATCTATCCATCTATGCATCTGTCTTGTCTTCTATCTTTCAATCCATTTTCTTAACACTTGAGTGTGAGTTGTATATATATCACGCCCCTTGAACACTAATTTAACATTGATATAAAGCTTACAGTCTATATTTCGATTTTTTTCATATGTTCCAATAATGTTCTATTGAGCCTTTTCCCCTCTCTTGTTAGATCCTGTCCAGGATTATTTAATTGTAATTATCTCTTTAGTTGCTCTTTTTTTTTTTTTTTTTAATTGCAGGAACATATATACAACATAAACTCTCCCATGGCAACCACTCCCAAACATTTCATTCAGTGGGATTAACCACATTCACAATATGGCAATACCCTCATTACCTCCCATTACTAAAACCATCTCATCTCCCCACAAAGAAACCCTACACCTATTGAAATTTTAATGTTTCTTGGGATTATTTCCCTTATGGAGAATATGTCAGCAATTACATAAATATTCAGTATTGTGGGAGTCCTTTTCACGAAGCACCAACAATATTCAATCTCACATTGACATTCCTTCTGCCTTTCTTCTTCACTTTATAAGCGAGTAAAAATACGTACGTAGACCCACAAAAAGACGGTGGTGCCTAAGGTCAGTCCAACTTTCAGCCAGTCAGGATTGTTATGCGGCGGTTCCCGAACGTAGAACTTTGACCGTGCAGAAGCTGAAACGGGACAGGAAGAGTATATAAATCTGTAACTTACTGCCTCTTGGGAAAAAACTTAACATTTATGTGTGTTATCGCATTTAATTCTTCCTTCAACAGTCAAGGAAAGGGAGGTTCAGAGAGATCAGTTAACTCGTCCAGGGCCACCGGCAGAGCCAGGCGGGTCCTGCCTCCCGGACATCTGCACAGCCTAGTTCACCCACTCGCGGCCCCTCGGACAACTCCGGGAAAGGGACTGCAGGAGATGCCTCTGGGAGGGTCTCCCCACTGCGTCTGCGGGACCGAACCCGAAGAGTGGGTCTTGGGGCGGGAAACCTAAGTCCATTCGCTGAGGTCAAGAAGGGTCAAGCGGCGCTCTGTTGTGGGTCAGCGGCGGGTGATGGGGAACGGAGAGTCTGTGGGATCAGGAGCGGGCTTTGGGCCGCGGGCGGGAGAAGGTCATTGCAGGGCGAACCCGGGCCGCCCTCGTCCCCTATCCTCGCGGACCGGGCTTGCTCTGGAAGGGGCAGGCGGCGGGGGCAGGGAGTCGGGTAGGCCCGCGCGAGGAGGGACACTCACGACCGCTAGGGTATCGGGCCAGGGCCAGCAGCTTGGAGAAAGGACGCAGCAACACGAACGGCGCCATCTTGCCCGGCAGGTTCCACCTCGCGCTCGGCTACCCAAACCCGCTGTCCCCACCCCTCCGGGAGCCGGAGCCAGGCTCAGCGCCCCCTAGCGGGCGGAAGGCGGGGATGGCCAGGTCCGCAGCCGCGTTCGGTGGAGCATCAACTCTGCGAATAGCGGTTAGGTCCAGGTTCCCCAGTTCCTCTGGCGTAGTTTATCCACTTTTCGGACCTCTGAGAGTTTATTTCACATCCCCCTCCCTAGGGGCACTCAAGAGGTTTATTAAAATCTTCCCACATGAACCAGAAAACTGAAAACAAAGTGTCCTGTTGAATAATAACTAGCAGTCCGACTTTCTTGTCCCAGGCACTGTGAATTAACGCATTATATATTTTACATGCATTTATCTCATTTCTTGTTTACAACTACCACATGACATGTTGAGGTCATTCTCCTTAATTTACAGATGTGGCTCAAAGAAATCAAGCCACTCATCCAAGGCCACACATGATAACATATTTGTAAAGACCTCTTAAAGTTTCTGAAGTCGTTTACAGACATGATCATAGGGAAACCTTTCAACCTTGAGAGGAAGAGAGAATCCTCGTGTTTTAGAAGTGTACGTGTCCTGACCTGATCAAGATCACACAGCTGGGGAGATGGGATTCCTGCTGAAGGCTTCTATTCCCAGAACAAGGATCCTCATTAGCCTACCAAACGTGATGGGACGGTTCCTGAAGCCATGTAGTATAAAGCAGAATTCAAACTGCCAAGTTCAAAGCATTACTCCTGCTCACCACTCTGTAGTTGTATGATTTTCAGGCATACTTAACCTCTCTATGCCTGTTTTACATATGTGACACAAAACCTATTTTATAGGGTCTGTTGGGAAGCTTAGAAAATGTCTGATAGTAGTAAACAAATTGTTTTGCCTATCAAAGACATTGTACTAACATGTTTTATCTTTGCACAATTAAGCCAGATTTTTAATTTTCAATTCAGTCTCTCTCTCTCCATGTAAAAATATACATAAATAAAAGATTAAATTTTAATCCTTTAAAATTAAAGCCATTTAGGTTAATTTGAAAAGCAAAATAAATGTTAGCAATTCTTTCCCCTGCTCTATATTTTTCAAATATTATTTAAAATGTTTTTTTAAACCCAACATTATCAACCAAAGAATAAAATAATGGTACTATGTCTTCTGGCTCGTTTTTACATGCAACTGTTGGCTGAATGGATTGCTTACTTGTGAGTCACTTTTTAGTTTTGTAACCTAGTTTTCAACCTCTAGACTCATGTTCAAGTAAGTAAACCACCCAACTAATGCACTGAGTCAGTGGTTTTGGTTCCCAGCTGCTTGGCTTCTTATTCTTTCAGCATCATGTCAGTTGTATATCTTTTCTACACCATCCCTTGGACGCTTGTCCTGACAAAGCTTTTGCTAGTATCCAACAAGTTGGAACAGAAGCCACGTTTAGTCAGTTAGCAAATTACTAACTTCATTTCTGCTGTTGGGAAAGATTGTGTTGTTCTTTTTCAGAGTTTTGGTTCCTGTATCCTTTAACAGTGTGTATTTTGGGAAACTGATGAAGTGTAAGTGCATTTTCTCTCACTATGTTAGAGCTGATGGAACCCCATACTTGCAGTGGGCAGCTGTAGGTGAAATCCATCGTGGAAAGAATCCTGCTGAGCAATTCCAACCAGGAACTAATAGCCATGATATTTTAGTGAAAGTTGCTTCATGGCATTCATTTAAATATCTCCAAGATACTTAATGCTAAAGCTTTATTTATGACCCAGGCAAACGGAGAGAGTTTTAGTTTCATATTTTCCCATTGGGAAATATCTTACTGAATTTGTACCCCCCAGGGAGGGTTAAAAAAGAGCAAGAGTTGAAAACAGTATTATATCTATGTAAAATTTTAAAAATGCAAAACCACTACATATATCATTTATTGATTTTTGATGCATGAGAATACTACAAATCAAATTCAGGAACTGGAGAGGGATGGAGCTTGGGATGTATTTGTGAGGTTTATTTGGAAAAACAAACAAAAAGACCAGAAGCAATAGCAAAATGTAAATATTTGTTAAATCTGGGTAGCAAATACGTAGACTTCTTTTATTTATTTTTTATAACATTTAAATATTTAATAATTAAGAAGTAAAAGTATCAATAGATAACATTTTACATATATGAAGTTCAGTTTTCAGTGGAGAAATTACACTCTATCTCCCTTTTGTAAATTAAATTTTGCAAGGTAAATGTTTTTCTTAGGTAAAATTTTTTGGAGGAGGCATTTTGACAATAGTAACATGTAAATACATGGAATAAGATGAATGAACTAACCATCATGATCATTATCATTGTAACTTCCTGCATAGCTGTCATTCACAGCACAATTCAAGTTAAACAGGATCTCCATTTGTCAAATAGTGGTGATCAGAATACATACTTTATTGAATTCAGGCTATCCAGTCCTTGGACTGTGTGGTCAGACTGATGCTATCTGTGACTGCATTTTAACTAGGATATGAATCAGATAAATGTTGAATCAGACTAGTATTGACTGAGTCCTAAAAATGACTGTTTATTTGTTTTCAGTGAAAACAAATAAATGTAACATTTATTACATTTGCCAAATTATATTACTGGCTCATCTAATCAAGTACTCAGCTTCTAGTGGAAACCACTATTTGTTTCAAAGATCAGAAATTCCCTTCCCCCAAAAGGGAAATTTTTCTACTATTTACAGGAGAAATTTAGAAAACCATAGCAAATGATATTGTTGTAGGGATTTTGGGATATGAAGCCAGAGATTTGGAAACCCAAGGTAGCTAAGCTAAAAGCTAAAATTATCATGTATAATTGGAAAATCTGTTTAGTTTTCATTCAATAGTTCAGATAATTTGATTGAAAGATTTCTTGGGGCTAGTGAAGTTTGCAGATTATTACTAAATAACAACTATTTTTATTTATTCTAAGTTGTTCTTAGTTTCATTTTTAAAAATTAATGTTAAAAAACTGGTCATATTCCAGAACTCAATCAGGGTTTTCATAGATTCAATTTTTTAAGTGAAATTTTTGAAATCACAGCGTTAAGGGAAGTTCCAGGATTTGAATGATACAACCTTATCTACATGACCCAGGCAAAGGGAGAGGGCATTTGAAACGGTAGCTAGAAAATCCGAATTTTATTACCAGATTATTCCCAATGGGAACGGTCTTATTCAACTCACACCACCCAGGGAGGGTTAAAGAAGAACGAGTTGAAAACTATATACATATAAAAAAAAATTTTTTTTTAAAAAGCAAAACCACGAGTATATTGTTTATTGATCATGGTGCAAAGAATGCTACAGTTCAAATTGATCTGGAGAGAGATGATCAAAAACCAAGGGTAAAAATGGCTGACATCCATGAAAAAATTTGGATTATCAACCGAATGCCACTTTGATAAAAGTTTACTGTCGACGGTTAATGAAATGACATACACACATTGCTTAACAGAATCAGAGTGGAAGGGACCTTATTCAGTTTCTAGTCTGTCTGACCTTGTCCACTGTAGTCATTCTCTCTAGTATCCTTACCATATATTCATCGGCTTCTAAGGTGTGAGGATTTCTGGTAACGGGGAGTTCAACGAGTCACAATATTAAGGATTAACTTAAAGCCAGCTCTAGGGGAGTCAATGACCCTGAACTCTCCACTGTTCCAAGGTGCCTCATACACTCCGTCAACTTCAGAGGGTCTTTTGGCAGAGCAAATATGGCACGTCGGATCTGGCTAACTACCTCTCCAGGCTCATCTTAAGCAATATTTGTCAAGTCACCCATACCCCAGTCAGGCCTATTTAATTGGTCAACCTCTTTCATGCTATTCAAACTCAATATTAAGTCCCCTCACCTCCCTATCTGTTTACAAGTCCCCACTACGGAGAAGCCTTCTCCATTTCCACCGCGCCTCTGCTTTTTAATTAGGCACTTCCACTATGAACAACCACAGCGCTTCTTAAACACCAGTACTTCAGCACTTACGGCTCACGCTGTGATCACAGTCTGGGAGAGTCAACCTAATGAATGAAAAGTCATCCTAGCAGGTAAGTGCAGAAAGCCTATTTTTGATGGACGCAGTTGGAAGCAGAGTTGGCCGCTCGCCACTCGCTCGCCCCCTCGTTTGCCTCCTCGCTAGCCGGCGCTTCTAAGACAGAGCTCGTAAAGGACCGGTAAAGCCTGCCGCCACCCTCACGGCCTCGGCCGACTGGCCAGTTTCTAGGTTTCCCGACAAGCTCCAGGACAGAAGAGGTGGGGAAAGGAGGTCATCGCGCCTGCGTAGTAGAAGGTGTGACCCGGGTGGGAAAGCCCTCCGCGGCCGCCATTTTGGCTGCTCTGTCGGTCTGTTCAGTTACCACGTGAACCGCCGACGGAGACCCGTTGGGGGGAGGCGGCGGCAGCGTTAAGTGAGAAAGGAAAAAAGACAACGAGGGGAAAAGGGTTTCCAGGTAGGGCGACGCGGCGAACACCCGAAGCCTGGTAGCCGCGGCAGGTCGGGATATTCAAGGCTGAATCAGCCGGGGAACGGCGGCGGCGGCGGCGGTTGGACAAACAGACTGACCGAGCCGGGTGGTGGAGGGAACAGCGGGAGGAGCCGGAACGATGCCGGCCGTAAGCCTCCCGCCCAAGGAGAACGCGCTCTTCAAGCGGATCTTGGTAAGTGTGAGAGTCCCGGCAAGCACCGTGGAGGATTTAGCCCGTATCCGGGCCTGTCAGCCCTAACCTCGGTCTCCGGCGGGCACCGAGCCACCCCCGTCCGGGACCCTGCTTTCGTACTCCTGGTCAGGCGGAATGCACTCCCTTGTCCCCTCCCTGTGGCTCCCACTTCGGCCCGCGCACCGGGCACCACAGGCTTCCCTCTGCTTTCCCCACGCTTCGGAGGCCCTGGTTCCGGACTAGGCCCCTTCTGCCGGCTTTTAGACTGCCGTTTTTTTCCGGCCCCGAGCGAAGGGAGGCGAGGCCCAGCTTTTAGGTGAGAAGTGGGCAACACGGGCTGGAGTCGCGGTATGGGTAGTGCGGGAACGCTCACCTGCAGGCCTGGGTGGCACCCGTGAAAGGAACAGGTGGTGCCGATGCATCACGGCTCATTCATTGCTTAACCGCGGCTCTCCCTGCGTCGTTTGTCCCTCCCTCTTCCTTTCCTCTTCGAATTCACCTGTCCCCGCCCGTCCTGGGGGTCACTGAATGACCTGGGGGAAGGGAAGAAGGAGGGAGTCGAGTGGAGTAAGGAAGCTTTCAAAGCGGCTGCCTTGTCTTAATCAGTTGCATACTTGAATCTGCAGCCTTCTGGCTTCTCTTGTTCCCTCCTTTCTAGGGTAGGGAAGAGTCATTTCTTAGTTGCCGAGCGGGAAACCGCCCCACTCCAGCATCCTCCTTGAGAAGGGGGACCCATTGCTAGGGGGCCGTCCGGTGTGATGTGAAAAGTTAGCCTTTAGTCGAGACGTTCTAGACAGACTTCTATTCTGAAGTGTGTAACACTGATGCAAAAACTTAGCAGCAGAGAAAAGAAAATATAGGACTTTTGAGATGGATGTTGTGGCCGCAAGCAGAAACTCACTTTTCAGATGTGTGAAGTTTGCATTTTTCAAAACCGAAAATGCAGTGATGTTTGGAAGACTGTTTACATTGTCAAGTGTGACTTGTAGCCTTGAGGCTATAGTTAATACATTGTAGCACGTTTTTGTTTGGCATCTAGTGGGTAGGTTGCCCCTTTCTTTCAAACATTCTTTATGAAAGAATTTTCTATTTTTGCTGTACTTAAACTTTTTAAAATTTGGGGTCTGTGTATGCAAGTGTTATTTTTTTTCTTTTGCAATTAGAATTTATTTCACTTCCTTGAAAAGCTGAGGTACTTCTCTGATCCAGTTTTTCTAGAAATAAAGAGTAATCTGTGAACCAACTTTGATATTGCAAAATTATTATATACCTTACGGATCTAGTCAGTTTATGTTGAAAAAGATATTAGAAAGTTACATCCAATACTGTATAATTCTTTATCACTTAGAATTCTTATTGCTACTTTTTAATTTTAAGACTAATTGGAGCGTAGGTGGGACTATAGCATAATTTTACGAGAGCAATTTATTTCTTTTTAAATATTTTAAAGTACTAGTTTGTAGGTAGGACTAACCTATTTTTAGGATAGCAGTTTATCTTTAATCCCTCTCCCAAACTCTTTTATTTTGAAAAAATTCAAGCTGAAAAGTTGAGAGGAGTGCAAGGAGTAGGTAGCTAACATTTTATATTTCATATTTGCTTTCTCTCCCCAAATATATAAAATATTTACAAGTAACTTGCAGTCATAAATACTGCATCTCTAAATACTTCAGTAGCTGTTTCCTAAGAATAAGGAATTCTGTGTAAGACCATTAACATTAACATTTCCTAATATCCAGTTCATGTTCACATTTTCCCAGTTAATTTTGAGATTGCAAATTCACATGTAGTTGTAAGAAACAGTAGAACCCCCAGACTTGGGACAGGACCCCCCAGATAAGTGAGTCTCCCTGGCAGACATGGGACACAGATTCTGGGAATGAGCCTAATCCTGCCATTGAGGGATTGAGAATGCCTTTTTGACCAAAAATGGGGAAAGAAAGGCAACAAAATAAGGTTTCAATGGCTAAGAAAATTCAACTAGAGTCAAGAGGCTGTCCTGGAGGTTACTCCTATGCAGGCTTCAGCTAGATATGCCAAATGACCACAGTATAATAAGCCCAAATCAACAGTAGTCCCCCATAGCATAAAAAAATACCCAGATCCCTATCTGAGACTCTTAAAGAGTTTCACTCACTAATTTTATTCTTCAGAAACTTAAATCCTTCAGAGAACTCCTGTGCCAGCTAAGTCCCCAAACCCAGAGACAATAGCCTTTTCAAGAACATCAACCAGATGTGTCCCCTTTTCTCATAAAGTCGACACTCTTTTCCAGCATGAACAAGTTAGGGTGGTCATTGCCTGACATCCCTGAAGTTCAAGAAAGTGATTGGACTAGTGGAAGGGATAGCAACAGACAAGATGGAATTTAACAAAGGATTATGAATCCTGAATCTCTAAAAATTTTCTTTTTCATAGTTGCTAAGGTATTAGAATAGCTAGAAGGAAAGAATTGAAATGGTGGAACTGTAATTCATAGCATCCTTTGAAATTTGCTCTATAGCTACTTGTTAAATTGTAGTTTGAAGGTCATCACCTTTTTGTATTTATGTTGTATTTCACAATAAGGAAATAACCACCGTGCTGTAACTCATAACGTTTTTGGAAATTTCCTATATAGCTACTTGTTAAATCATACTTTGAAAAATAGTATCTTTTTGTATATATGTTACATTTCACAATAAGGAAATAACTAAAACTGTGAAATTGTAACCCATAATATTCTTTGAAATTTGCTTTCTAGCTATTTGTTAAATTGCACTTGGAAAGTTATCACCTCTCTATATATGTTATACTCTACGATAAAAAATACGATTCAAAAAAAAAGACAACTCTTCACTAAATTTGGAAATGAAGTCATTTACACCAAAAGTTTTTTTTATTTTAATTGTAAACTTCTTTCACTTTCTTAGTCTCCAAACTACTCACTGATGTCATTTTATTTTTGGATTATTGACATTTCTCTATTTTCCAAGTCCATTAGCCACCTCCTGGCTTCATTTCCCTTCCTTAATATCCTAGAAGCCATGATCTATCCGTTTAACTATCCTATACGTTTTCTCAATTTCTTTTCTCCTTGTCTAGTTCCATTTGCCCTGCTAACAGCTGACCATGACTTGAAAAAAAAATCAGCCATGCCCACTGTTATCACAAGAATGTTAATTAATTTAGGACAGGGACTTTCTGACTTAATTTTTTAAAATTCAGTTTTATTGAGATATATTCACATATCATACAGTCATCCCTGGTGTACAATCAACTGTTCACAGTACCATCATATCGTTGTGCATTCATCACCCCAATCTATTTTTGAACATTTTCCTTATACTAGGAAGAATCAGAATCAGAATAAGAAATAAAACTAAAAAAGAACACCCAAATCATCTCCCCCATCTCACCCTATTTTTCATTTAGTTTTTGGCCCCATTTTCCTGCTCATCCATCCATACACTGGATAAAGGGAGTGCGAGCCACAGGGTTTTCACAATCACACTGTCACCCCTTGTAAGCTACATTGTTATACAATCGTCTCCAAGAGTCAAGACTACTGGGTTGGAGTTTGGTAGTTTCGGGTATTTACTTCTAGCTATTCCAAAATATTAAAACCTCAAAAGTGTTATCTATGTAGTGCGTAAGAATGTTCACCAGAGTGACCTCGCTTCTCCATTTGAAATCTCTCAGCCACTGAAGCTTTATTTCGTTTTGTTTCGCATCCCCCTTTTACACGAAAAGTTTTTGAATGACATAAGTGAGACAGAAAAGGACAAATATTGTTAAAAAAAAGAGAGAGAGAAAGAAACAGTAGATCCTTTATGATCTTTACCTACTTTCGCCTAGTGTTAATGCCTTGCAGAATGATAGGTCAGTGTAACAACATTGATTCAGTTCCCCAGTTTAACTTGTACTCACACGTGTGTGTGCGTTTAGTTCTTTTCAGTGTTATCACAAGTGTAGATACTGCATCCACCACTAGGGTCAAGACACTGTACAGTTCCATCAGTCCAAGGATCCCTCCTGTTGTCCCTTTCGAACCACACCCACCTCCTTCCCATCCCTTCTCCCCTCAACATCTGGCAGCCACTAATCTGCACTCTATTTGTATAGTTTTGTCATTTCAAGAGTGTTTTATAAAAGAAATAAAACTATATAACTTTTTAGGATTCCCTTTTTTTTTAATCAGCATAATTTCCTTGAGATTCATCCAAGTTGTGTGTATCAATATTTGTTACTTTTTATTGCTGATATGAATATATCACTGTTTGTTTAACCATTCATAGAAAAAACAATTTTTGATCAAATATCTCATGGCTTTTTTTGGTGATGATAGTGGGAGGGTCAAATCCTTTACATTCATTGCTAGATCGGTGCTAAAGGATTTATTTTGAGAATGTGCATATGAAAATTTTAGAAGTTCTGAGAAATGTGAAAATCACTAAATGAAAAAAGTAAAGGGGATATAATTTCCTAATTGTTCTCTTAAATTAGGAATGAAGAAAAGATTAGTAAATGCAAAGGAGAGTTAGTATTTTGCTTTTTTGAAATTGCTTCTGCTTTCTAATCTTTTATAGTGTTGGCTCTTTTTTTTCTAAGCCCCCACCCCCAATGAAGAAAACTTAGATATACTCTGAAGTCTTATAATAAAGTGTTGCTAGGTTGGTAACTTGTTAAATTATACCAACAGCATTCAGATTTCGAACTGCTACTTTGTTAGTGGTACCATACTTGTTTGTAAATAGGAAATTAAATTAGTTTGAATTTTTTTAAAAAAAAATTTGAGACCTCAATTTCAAAATAAATGTTTTTGCCTTAAGTTTTCAACAGAAACTTGGTTTACACATTAGCTTGCAAAAAATTGGGAGTTTCTGCAGTGGATTTGCCTGACTTGATCTAGTCTAGTTATCTGAAAATCAGTTTTGTTGCATATTTGGCCCTTCTTTTTTTTTTTTGGCCATATTACTCTAATAAGTGTTTTCTGACTACATTATTGTTGTAAGTTGCTCAGAAAGTCTGTATAAAGTTTCTTGTTTATTTCTATTGAGAAAGGGGAAATGAATTTAATGTGATATATTTTATGTATAAGTTTTGTTTAAAGGAGTTATTTGTGTTTGTCAGAAGCAGTGTTTTTTTTGTTTTTTGTTTTGGGTAATTACACTATTTTCACGATTTTGAAAACTAAGTCTTTAGATCTAAAGTTATGGAGTTTGTCCACATTTGATACTATTTGTACATCGAAATAGCTTGAGGAGTGTTTTCAAATCTTAATAGCATTTTCTTAGGATCTAGATTAAGGGAAAGGAAAACTGAGGTTGCTAGGATAGAAGGAAATCCATACCTTTTTAGATTTTAGCCCACTTGGAAAGTTGAATATACCCTAATACCTTATAGTCAGGTGTTGCCAGTTTGGTGATTGTTGCTGCTGCTGCAACTTTCTTCTTTTCTCTCTTCATATGTTAATGTGAGTTACAATAAAAAAATCTAAGTTGGGAGTACTTTAAATATTGTACATTCTTAATAAACATCTTTTTGGACTTTTGCCAGAATGATTTATGTTGTTTAGTTTAAAGGACAGAATTTTACTAGAAAAATGGGAGCGGTTGTTGGCATAGCATGATGGTAATAGTTCTGATTTACTAAAAACGTACCAGTTGCCAGGCTCTGTCCTAGATGCTTTAAAGTAGCACTGTACTGTAGAGCTTTTTGTGGTGATGGAAATGTTCTAAACCTCCTCTGTCCAATGCTTTAGCCATTAGCACATGTGTTTATTACACATGAAATATGGCTAATGCAACTGAATTTTTAATTTTAATTCATTTAAATGTAAATTCAAATAGCTGTATGTGATGAGTGGCCACCATTTGGACAGTGCACTTTTTAGAGTCCTTTTTCCTTCATTCTCAAAACTTGTCAGATTAGGAGACCTTTTTATTAAGGAAACAGAGATTAAGGTTAAGTAACATGCTTAAGCCAAAGAGCTAGTGTAAGATAGTCAGGGCTCAAGCTTGCTTTTATCCAGTGGCATTTACACTACACCTGCCTAGTATCTACTTTTTTACTTATTTTCTCATGGGGCTGTATAGGAGGAAGGAGTTCTTTATTAGGTAAAAAACTTGTAATAATTGTTAGGTTGCTGTTTCTACAGTTAGTGATATTTAGGTTAGTTTTGTTGCAGATGAAAGGAAGATTAGGAATTGTTAACAAGTAGGTTTCCATATGCACATGGAAGATTAGCTGATTTGAACTAAATTTCTCTATGACAAAATTCTAGTTTTGCAACTGAATGTGGACAGTAACTTGAAATTGGTTTTTAATAGACTTTTGCCAGTACTGCTTTGTGTTTAAAATATAACAAAACAAAACTTTAAAAAAAATGGATATTATCTGCTGTGAAATCACTTCTCTTCTGTACCCAGTAGGTAATCATGTTTAAACTAGAATAAATTTCTATATACTAGAAAATGAAATGCAGTTTTGCTGTAATATACATATACTGTATTCTTATAAAAATCACAAAGTTCTTTGAAGTCTAAAAATCTAGTAAGCAAAAACTTTTGATGATACATAAATTCACTGTTGTTTTTTGTTTGCTTGCTTTTTAATTTCTGTGCTAAATCCTTTCTGGAATGAGGTATGAATGAACTAATGTAACATGTTTTATTTTAAATTGACAAAGTATTTTTTTTTTAAATGCTTTATTGTGTTAGGGACTTGAAATGTTTTTTTTCATCTCCTCTTTTTAAACAGCTTTATTCACGTACCATACAATCTATCCAAAGTGTACAATCCATGACTCTTGGTATAATCACAGAATTGTGCATTCATCACCACAATCAATTTGAGAACATTCTCATTGCTCAAAAAAAAAAAAAAATTTCCATACCTTTTATACCCCCATGTTATTGAGGCTTAGCATTGGTATAGTACCTTTGTTATGATTGATGCAAGAATATTACAATGTTACTGTTAACTGTAGTCCATAGTTTGCATTTTTCCCCATATACCACCTAATTATTTACACCTTGTAATAGTGATGTACATTTGTTCTAATTCATGTAAGAACATTCTTATATTTGTACAATTAACCGCAGTCATCATCCACAACAAAGTTCACCAGTTATACAGCCCATGTTTTATCCTCCAGCTTTCCTTCTGGTGACATATACAACCCTAAACTTCCCCTTTCAAACATAGTCACACCCATATTTCAGTGCTGTTAGTTACCTTTATGGTAATGTGCTACCATCACCTCTATCCATGTGATATTTATCCTGTTAAATGTTTTTAAAAATGATTTTTTTTTTCGTTCAAGAGAGTAGTTTAAAAAATGCTTGTGCAGATTTTTTGGGGAGTTAGGTATTCTAATAAATGAGTGACCACAGTTTAGTTTTCAATAGTAGTAGACAACACTGTTTACAAAATAATCAAATAATCATCATAACCTTAATAGGGAACTGAATGTAATGTTTAATTCTATAGTTATTTGAAAACCTTGCTCTCCTCCTGGGTCATTATTGGGGCTAACACAACTTAGTTATTTGAAGAGTTGCCATTCCAACTGTGGTTTTGAATCACTGGACAATTTGCCTCTGGACAGTTCCTAGAGAGGCAGATATGGTACCCTGTGTAATTGAAGGACTGGAGAGCTACTGGCCCATCTGCCTCAACTGAAGCGTTTATCTTTCTTTAGTGTGCATTCTTATTTGTATTTCTACTTCCAACATTGCAGTTTCAGACAAAGCATTGGTTCAAATATATCTTCTTTGTTCATAAAAGCATTTTTGAATATAAAAGGCAAGGTCATATAAGGTATCATGTGTAAAAAGCCTGTTTGTTCAGAATTATTTTCCTCTGGTAACTTGCGTGGCTCGCTTTCTCATTTCTTTTAGGACTCTGCTCAAATGTCTTCCAAATGTTATAGAGACCTTTTATGAAATAGAAGTCCTCCCGATAGAAGTCCTCCCTAACCTCTTGATTATTCTTCCCTGCTTTGTTTTTCTCCATATCATTTGTCACCATCTAACATATAGTATATTTACTTATATTTGTTTATCACATGTCTTCAACAATTAAAATGTAGGTTTCATGAAGGTAGGGGCTTTGTTTTGTTAATTGCAGTATCCTCATTGGATAAAGTGATGTACAGGTGGTTGATATGACAAATATTTGTTGCATGAACAAACAGTGATTACAGAGCAAGAGGGAAAGATCTTTGGATTGTATGCTTGCATAAAGACTTTTGGAGAAGGGAGGTAAGCTGGGTCTTGGCATTGCATTATTACCTGAGGTGATTCTTGAACAGAACCTGTATTATCTGGTAAGACCTTGGAAGTTTCATTTATGAATGGATCTTAGTATTAGTTTATTTACATGGCCTTTTACCCCAAAAGCAAAATCAGAGAAAATTTTATTTTTGTTTCTCTTTTGGTAGGTTGGTTTAGCACTGGAGGAAAAATGGCATCCGGATTAAATGAGTTTGTTGTGAGGAGCTTGCTGAATCAGAATCTCCAGAGAGTAAGGCTTTTTTTGGGCACCTGTAGCTTTATGAAGCCATGCAACTAACTGATTTTGACACAAAGTTAGGATTGAGGAACATTGTATTTAATAATATAAAACAGGAATATAAAATGTTAGAAGGAAAAAAAATGTAGTTTGTAGTTGCTTTGTGAGTATTTTTCAGAAAAAAAAGTTTGAAAATCAGCTTGAATTTTTGGAATTTGGTAAGGTATGCTGGGAAGCTGGTATGGGACAGCAAATCTCTTAACCAGTCAGTGAGCCTAGCCAACCATAGGCATTCACATCTAAATACAGCTTTGCTCTCTATTTATAGGCAGTAACCCTGTCAAAGAGAGAAAATCTTAGTTTCATAGTGAGAAATGGTTTTGAAAGGAATATCGGTTGCCAGTGCTGATGGTGAGAAGAGCAGGTGAAGAGGTTTAAGAAAGTAATGGTTCATAGTATAAATATTAGGGTGTGGAGAAGATTTTATGCTGAGGTTGTATTTCTGATTTTGGGGGATTTCCCTGGAATGTGAGCTGTACATTTGTACGCTTATGGGCTGCTTTATGTTGTACATTGTGCAAAATCGTATTGAAGTTGTAACTTTAGAACAAGTTAAACTAGTTTTTTTTTAAATGTTTTTTTCCCTCTGGGTGATATGAATTTATTGTTTGCTAGTTAAGATGTAATTAAAATAATTCCTTAAAATTTTAATTTAATAAGTATTTTTTTTTGGCCATTTGAAAGTAAAACAAAAATTGAAATGTAAAAATGAATGATAGAAAGGTTAATACCTTTCCTGATATACTCCATTGATATTGTCTTTGGTTATCATAATATGAACAAATCTTCAGTTGAGAAAATTGAAGCTTCTATAGAAACCTGGGGAAACTATTATCTTGATTGAAGTCAGTGATATTTTTAATCTTGAAGATTCCATTTGATTTTATTAGAGAGATTATTTAAACATTCCTGTGTGACTCTGTAAAGAAGAGTTGTTTTATCTAAATGTACATAAAAGGAGAAATGAAAGTTTGCTTTTAAAAATATAGACCTAGAAAAAAAGCCTTAGGGTTAGTTGTCTACTTCCTCAAAATGTTTTTTTTCCTCACCTGCTAGTGGCTTATACTTAATATGGCATTCATTGTTATTTTTCAGAGATATCTCATTGGAGATTACAAGATCTCTTTTGATTATCAGTGCTTGAGGACTGAGTCAGAATCTTTAAGACGAAGGAAATGAAGTAAGCTAGCATTTATTGAACATCTGTTTTGAAGCAGATTTTATGCTAAGCTTTTTACACATTAGATGATAGAAACCTTGCACCACTCCATTGAGCAATCTCATAAGTTAGCCAATACTTATAATTACATTGTTTAAAGTATATTTCTCATTGCTTTATACATGGTTAGATCTGCTGTATCTGGACGTATGGGTCCCTCAAAGCCACTGCACTATGCAAAATTAAGAAATAAAAACCGTAGGACTAGTGGGGAAAACAGAGTTGGCACAACACTTAAAAACTTCATTACTGACATTAAAAGAAAAGATAAGAATCTCATAAAAATGAAAGCACATTTTACACATGTTAAATGGTTAGCCAAGACATAAATACTAAAAATACACCATTTTACCTTGAAAAAGACCTAAAGGTTGTGGAGGTGGGCTTTGGAAGGATTGCAGCTTGTGAGTTATTGTGAAGTGGTGGAAGGTGGATTATCCAAAATCTGACAAAGTTGTAACACCAGATGTGGATGGGTGTGGTTCACAGCCTAGAAGGTGCAGGTAGCTGGTATGTTTGAGGTGTGTGCCTGTGTGTGGTTAATTTCAACTAGGTGAAGTGTTCTGTGTTCACCTAGTGTTTCTGGCAGATGAAATTCCACATAAACAAACATGAAATTTGAAATTTAGTATGCTCAAAATTGTTCCATAGTGTATCAGTCAGGTTGGAGTATATTCTTGTTTTCAAAACAGGTGTTAGAACTGACTTAGATTATCTCATTTAGTGATATAGAGATCACATACAAAGCCTGTGTTTGAGTAGCTCTTCCTTTATTCTGAAGTGTGGCCACTTAATAAGCCAGAGAGATCCCTAGCTTTCTTGTTTCTAGTACCTGAGATAGTCACATTCTTTGCCGCCTTAGTTGCTCCTGCCACTGAATGATAACCAAGGAAACTTAAACTTTTTCCACCTTTTTCTTTGTTAGAAGAATGCTTTGTACCCAGAGTGTCAAAAGTTTCAGTCTAAGCCATTTTGAAGATTTTTTGTGGAGGGGCTAAGTAATGTTTTAAAACCAAGGAAATGTTGCACATTTTTTTTCAATTTGTGTTTTGAAACAGTTTTAATGCCAAAAGGAGGGAGCTTGGTATGGAAAGAAGCATAGATTTGGAGCTGTAAAGTCTAGGTTTGAATTCTAGCTCTCTCTTTTGTCACTTAGCCTCTTTAAGACTTAAAAGTTTACAAATTTGAGTTTAAAAAGGAAAGCAATGCTTTTATGCCCTACCTAATAGGTCAATACATGTGAAACTATCTGGCAAATGGCAAAGCGAGTATTAGTACTTGCTATATTGTAGGTGTAGTCTATCATAAACTTTAGGGTTTTTTTTTTGTTTTTTGTGTTTTTATGAATTGGCCTCATCTTTGTTTTATGTTGTCCTTACTGTATGTCTTGTATTCTGTTTTATATTTTTATGTGCTTTATTTTGTTTTTGTGTATATTTTTTGTTATTTAGGAAGGTGCATATTTTTGTTGTAGTTGGCAACCTTTACATTTGTACCTTTATACAATTCCTTTAGTCTCCTTTTTCTTAAATTTATGCTTCTACTATGTGATTTGACAGCTTTAAATCCACTGGGTCTCACTTCTTGTGTGTGAGGCAGTGAATGAACTTATTCAACTTTTCTTTTTTTCCTGTTTCTTTTCCTCTGATCTTTTTAGTTATTTTTTTTATGAGTACGTCATTTTATACACTATTCTTCCACCCACATCAACACCTTTGTTTTAAATTTAGTTCTATAATTAAGTATAGTTAATGATCATGTGTAGACTTTTTTTAACTACATTATTTTTATTATTAGCAAGGCTGATTTGTTTTCCTTAGGTCTCATTTATTGTCCATTTGCTGAATAATATTGTCCATTTGCTATCCAGAAGGATGTCTTGATGTTCTAGTATTTTCCCTCTACAGAATTTAATGAGTTGTTTATATGTTAATTTTCTAGCACTCTTGATTTTAGTATTTTCCCAAGCATTATTCATTTTATATTTCATTTTTGTCTTTTAAAAATTTAATTATGAAATATTTTAATGTCTAAATCCTGTAACCCAGATTTAACAGTTATGAACTCTTTAATCCATAGTTATTTCAAATCTCTATTTTTTAATGCAATTTTATGGAGATACACTCACACATCATATGATCCATCCAAAGTATGCAATCAGTGGCACACAGTATCATATAGTTGCACATTCATTGCCACAATCAATTTTTGAGTATTTTCATTACTCCAAAATAAAAAAATATATAAAAAAATGAAAAAGAAAAGAACCCCCAAACCATCCCATACCCTTTATCATCCCCCCTATTATTTATATATTTATTTTTGTCATTATTTTATTACTCATCTGCCCATACACTGGTTAAAGGGAGTGTCAGTCACCAGGTTTTCACTATCACGCAATCACATGATAAAAGCTGTATAGTTATACCATTATCATCAAGAATCAAGTCTACTGGATTACTGTTCAACATACTCAGGTATTTCCTTCTATCTATTCTAATACACTAGAAACTAAAAAGGAGTATCTGTATAATGTATAAGAATAACCTCCAGAATGACCTCTCAACTCTTATTTGAGATCTCTCAACCACTGAAACTTTATTTTGTTTCATTTCTTTTCCCCCTTTTGGCCAAGATGGCATTCCCAATCCCATGATGCCAGGGCCAGGTTCATCCCTGGGAGTCCTGTCCCTCGTTGCCAGGGAGACTTAAACCCCTTTGAGTAATCTTCCATGTAGGGGAAAGTGGTAAGTTTATTTGCACAGTTTGCTGAGAGAAAGAAGCCACATCTGAGTCTCTGAGGGTGACTTTTCAGGCATAATTATAAGTAGACTTAGCTTCTTCTTTGCAAGAGTAAGTTTCATAAGGGCAAGCCCGAGGATCAAGGGCTTGACGTATTAAATTGGGATTCCCTAATGCTTGTGGGAATATCAGGAATTCCCCAGGTGAGGTAGTTTAATATTTTGACATTTTCCCCAGTCCCTCAATATCTGTAGACTTTGCTGAGGTTTTCCCAATCATCTCTTTGTTGGACAAAGGACATTGTCCAGTAGATTCCTCAGGAATGCTTGTGGAAATATTTCCTAAGTTATTACATGTTTAAACTATTTTCCTATAACCTTGACATTTGACAGACAACTTGGCTAGATACAAAATCCTTGGCTCACACCTTCTGAAGTTTCTTGGAAATATTGCCCTGTTTTCTTCCTTGTATTTTGCTGATGCCAACCTAATTTTCTTTCCTTTGACTTGGTCTTTTCTGCTTGGTGAGCCAAGGATTCTTTATCTTTAAATTTGAATTATTTTACTAAGATATATCTCTGTGACTCTTCTAGATTATTTTCTCTGGTATATGGTTTCAGCATGTAGATGGTATTTTCTTTTTGTCTTAGTTTGCCAGGCTGCTATGACAGATACTACACAGTGGGTTGGCCTAAACAACGGGAATTTATTTTCTCGTGGTTTCAGAGGTTAGAAGGCTTGCTTCCTCTTGGGGTAGTGAGTAGCTTTCTGATTCTGTCTTGCCATAATCCTTGGTTTTCCTGTCAAATGGTGATTTCCATTTTTTTCTCTTTTGGGTTCCCACTGACTTCCTACTAGCAGATTGTGAAGTGGTTTAGAATAAGGAAATGGGGGTGGCATAGTGTTTTAGTTTGCCAGGCTGCTATCACAAATACCACAAACTGGTTTTGATTTAACAAGAGTAATTTATTGCCTCACAGCTTCAGAGAGCAGAAGTCCAAATCTAGGTGTTCTCAAAACTGTACCTTCTGCCTAAAATCTGTAATAATCTGGTTCTCACTTGCCACAATCCTTAGGGTTCCTTGAATTTGTATGTTAGCTTTATGTCACATGGTGATGTCCTCCTTTTTCTGTTCTCTGTTCCCGCTGACTTCCTGCTTCTCCCCATGGCTTTCTCCTTTTAAGGATTTCAGTAATCCAAACCAAGACCCCTTCATTCAGTTAGGCCACACCTTAACTAAAAATAAAGTCTTCCAGAGGTTCTGTTTACAATGTGTTCACAATGACAGGGAGGATTTAGATTGAACATGTCTAATGGGGTGCATAATTCAACCTACCACACTTTTAATTCAAGAACTTTTCTTGAATTATAGTTTTGAGAATTCTCTTCTTTTGTTAATTCTTCAGAAATCTTTGCCTATTGGATCTTCACCTTCTAGATTTGTTACTTTTTCTTTGTTTTTTTTTTTCATCTCTTTTTTAATTTCCATTTCATTTGCTTGAGAAGTGTCCCTATTTTCTGCGTCTCTAGCTCTTATCTTTTCTCTCTTGTAATTTAGTCTTCATTTCTTAAATGATTTTGCATTTTTCTTCAGTTTCTTAAGTTCAGTTTGTTTCCATTTTACATCTTCCTGTTGTTTACTCAATCTATTATAAATTTTTGATGTGGAATGTTCTTTAATGTCTGCATTTGTTATTTGTTTATTTTTAATTTGTAATGGAGTGTTGTATTACATCTTTCCTTTGTTTTATGGCCAGGGTTTTTGGTATGTTTTCATGTCAGAAAGTTTTTCACTTTTTTTTTTCTTGTGACTTGGTATAGACGGTGGGTTCTCTTTTTTTTCCATATGTTTATTTATAAATAGGATACAGATATTACTTGATATTTCAAGAACCTCAGAGCTAGGAATGTCCCTTCCTCCTTGTCTCCCTCTTTCCCAGGCTCCCTTCAAAACTCAGCCTGGGTTCTCTAGATGAAGGCTTCTAATAGTTTCTCACAAGAAACCCTGCTGGATGCCCTGGTTGGGCTTTCACTACTTCTCATGTCTATATCCACCAGTCCCATTTCATCATGGACAATGCTGTGAGCCTTCTGCTCAGTCATTCATGTCAAGATCAAATTCTGATACAACCTTGATATGATTATACTTGTGGAGCTGGAAGATGTGGTTCTCCAGTTCATCTGCACTGTAACCTTCAGATATTAATTGGGAGCTCTCCTTGTCTAGCATGTCCCTCTGCTTCGGTTTCTGAATGTCAATCTGCAGAGAATCCTTGCGGGTCTCATCAACTTGGTCAGACATGGGAGATGGCTAAGGGGATCAGAAGGTCCTGAGGCAACTTTCGGAAAGTCATGGAGAGGATTCTGAAGGAAAATACTGGTTGGACCTTGAGTCCACTTTGGGAGGAAAGGGGACTGTGGGGGTGTGAGAGGAGGAGCATTTGGGGGGTGTGAGAGGAGGAGCATTTGGGGAATAGCTGGACTGGATCCAGCTGCAAGGGGTGGAGATAGGCTCCTGGGATTTGGGGAAGAGGGGCTTCTGATGGGGGGGAGTGTCTGGAGGATTGGATGGGGGTCTCTGGAGGTGACCTGTGGTGGGATGTTGTGGTGGGGGGGTGCTTTGAATAGTTGAGAAAGTCTGGGGCAGAGTTGTGAGGAGTCAGGAAAGGAAGGGGCTGCACCATCCCCCTTCTTCTCCACTCCTCACCCACCTCATGAGCTCTTAGGCCGGGGCCCTGTCTGGGGATGGGGGTGGGAGGGTCTGTAGCACAGGAGGATCCAGAGCAAGAGCAAGAGAGGGCCTTCAGTCTGCCAGGTGATCCAGAATACTGAGTTCTTTTTTCTGGTCATGTTATTTGTGCTGGATTTTACTGGACCAGCAATATAGGCACTTTTGTTTTGGGTGTGGGATTTGGGTGGCTTACTCAGTCTCCTAGACTACCCTCTTTTGTTACTATGGTGAATGCAATTTTTAAAATAAGTGGTCTTTGCCACTTGCAGTTCTATCTGGTTTAGTAGGGTCATTATCTTCAGTTACTTCCTTCTTTCCCTTTACCATCAAATCTTCATGTGACACCTTCTCCTTCTAAGGTGCCCTCTTCCAGAAGCTGTGTCTTGCTTAGACTAACTTTAGGCTTACACACTTTCTAAGCCTCTTCTTTTTGACTCCTCAGTGGCTATTGCTCTCATTCATTATGTCTCAGACCTGCTCTTAGTACTTCTCAGCATGATGTGCTCTCTCTCCTTCAAAGGTGAATCCTAG